>NC_081411.1:677610719-677913219 GCF_030272615.1 Cryptomeria japonica
GTATGTGTATATATGTGTGTGTGTGTGTGTGTGTGTGTGTGTGTGTGTGTGTACATACATATATGTACATATATATAGATGTACATATATATATATATATATATATATATATATGTATATGTACATATATGTATATATGTATGTATATATGTATGTATATATATACATACATATATACATGTATATATGTGTGTGTGTGTATGTATATGTGTGTGTATATATATATGTATAGATATGTATATGTATACATGTGTATATATGTATAGATATGTATATGTATACATATGTAGTATACACGTGTATATATGTATATCTATATATATACATGTATGTACATACATATATGTATGTATGTATACATGTATGTATGTATATATGTATGTATACATACATATATATGTATGTATACATACATATATATGTATGTATATATACAAACATATATACATGTTGTATATATATGTATGTATGTATACATATACATGTACATGTACATCTATATGTACATGTACATCATGTACATCTATATGTACATGTACATATAGATGTACATGATGTACATGTACATATAGATGTACATGTACATGTATATGTATGTATGTATGTATATATAGCATATATACATACATACATGTGTGTGTGTGTGTATATATATATATATTATCGGCAACATTGGGATATATGGGAATTGCCACTAACAACAAGGCGGAAATGAAGGCTTTGGACTGCGGCCTAGATCTATGTCTAGCTAATAATATCTCCAATGTCCGGATTGAAGGGGACTCCCACCTAGTTGTCAATGCAAATCTAAAATCCAATCTGAATAGCTCGAAGTTAAAACAATGGATCCCAGGCATCTTCAACAAACTTGGTAGACTTTCAATTATTCAATCTCGCACATTTACAGAGAAGGGAATAAAGCTGCAGATTGGCTTGCAGGGGGAAGCTATCGGAAGTAGTATAGAGGCAAAAACGATTGATGGTACATGGTTATAGGAGGATCTGAAAGAAATCCTACTTATAGATTATGCCAGCCGATCAAACATTCCTTGTGAAGGAATTGGGTACGTAAGTCTCAACTCTGGGATTCTGACTATCCTAAGTATTCGTGTCCTTATCTTCTTTATCAAGATAGTGGTTTGGAAAGAAGACATGTGGAGCCTTCTATTTTCAGGAAGGATAGCCATGAATATTATGTATTCGAAGGACATGATATATCTTTTTTGTAATGAGTTCAGTTGGGAGACTCGATCGTCTGTGGGGATTATTTAAGCCGTAGCATGTATGGCTTGATTCATTGAAGAGAGTCATGGTAGGTGGCTGATCCTCAATGGATAATTCTTTTGGAGTCATTTGCCTTTGTAACTCTTGGGAAGAAATCACAGAGTCCCTAGAAGAGTAGATTCTCGCGCTATTTTCTAAGGCTGAGGAGAAGGAAAGTGAATCAATTATTCAACTATTGGGCATAGATTTCTGTGGAGGTGTTCACATACATGATGGTGAGGTATATAGGGAAGTGTTCGATCCGATAGTGCAAATCTTGGGCCATCCGATTACTACATATGGTATTGTTAGGCATTTGGTCAGAGAGGAGAATGTTATGACAGTGAAGATTGCTATGAATGACCTTCAGCTAATTCCTGAGTCTGGAGTTATGATCGGGTTTTTTAATTTGAATGTTGAGGGTAAGGTAGAGAAGATGAGAGTAGCATGGCAAATTTATAAGAACGAAGTTGGGGAGGTGAACTCTCTTGATAATTTCAAATAGTTTATGAAGGAGAATGAAGACCTCATACCAGAAGAGATGGTGGGGAGGGTGATTGAGATTGGGTTGGTTGTTGCATATTTGTATAATTGAGTTGTGTAGGTGATAGGATATGGAATGTTATATTCTTTGTAATGTGATATGAAATGTAGTGTACCAGATATGGTACTGTATATGTCATATGCTATGTAATGTTTCTAAATCAATATAAGGGTACTGCCCCCTAGGCAGATCTTACCAATATATATATATATATATATATAGATGTATATATATGTATATACATGTATATGTATATATATGTATATACATGTATATGTATATATATGTATATACATGTATATGTATATATATGTATATACATGTATATGTATATATATGTATGTGTATATATATAAATGTATATGTATACATATATATACATACATATATATACATACATATATATGTATGTATATATATACATATATACATACATATATACATATATATATGTATACATATATATATGTATATGTATACATATGTATACATATAGATATGTATACATATATATATGTATACATATGTATACATATAGATATGTATATGTATACATATATATATGTATACATATGTATACATATATATATATGTATACATATCTATATGTATACATATGTATACGTATACATACGTATACGTATGTATACGTATACATACGTATACGTACGTATACGTATACGTACGTATATACGTGTATGTATACGTATACGTACGTATACGTATACGTACGTATACGTATACGTACGTATACGTATACGTACGTATACGTACGTACGTATACATATACGTACGTATACGTATACATACGTATACGTATGTATACGTATACAGTATACATATGTATACGTATGTATACGTATACATATGTATATGTATACGTATGTATACGTATACATATGTATATGTATACGTACGTATACGTATACGTATATATACATACGTATACGTACGTATACGTATACGTACGTATACGTATACGTACGTATACGTATGTATACGTATACGTACGTATACCTACGTATACGTATATACGTATACGTATACATACGTATACGTATACGTACGTATACGTACGTATACGTATATATACGTATACGTATGTATACGTATATATACGTAACATACGTATACGTATATATACGTATACGTACGTATACGTATGTATACGTATACGTATGTATACGTACACGTACGTATACGTATATATACGTACACGTACGTATACGTATATATACGTACACGTACGTATACGTATATATACGTACACGTACGTATACGTATATATACGTACACGTACGTATACGTATATATACGTACACGTATGTATACGTATATATACGTACACGTATGTATACGTATATATATGTATACATATGTATATATATCTATATATATATATATATATATATATATATATATGCGTGTGTGTGTGTGTGTATGTGATTGAGATTGGGTTGGTTGTTGCATATTTGTATAATTGAGTTGTGTAGGTGATAGGATATGGAATGTTATATTCTGTGTGTGTGTGTGTGTGTGTGTGTGTGTGTGTGTGTGTGTATACATATATACATAGATATATATACATACATATATGTATGTATATATGTATGTATATATGTATATATATGTATACGTACATATATGTATGTATATATGTATACACATATATACATACATATATGTATGTAAATATATGTATGTATATATGTGTATACATATATACATACATATATGTACGTATATATGTATATACATATATACATACATATATGTATATCTATGTATATATGTATATACATATATACATAGATATATATACATACATATATGTATGTAAATATATGTATCTATATATGTATATACATATATACATATATATACATATATATACATATATACATATATACATATATATACATATATATACATATATACATATATATATATGTGTATGTGTACATATATATATATGTGTGTGCGTCTGTATGTATATGTGTGTGTATATATTTATGTGTGTGTGTGTGTATAGATATGTATATGTATGTATGTATGTATGTATAGCATACATACATACATACATACATACATATATATATATACATATATATATATATGTATATATATATATATGTATGTATGTATGTATGTATGTATCTATACATATATATAGATACATACATGTGTGTGTATATATATATATATATATAGATATATATATATATATATATAGATATATATATATATATATCTATATATATATATATATGTATGTATGTATGTATCTATACATATATATGTATGTATGTATGTATGTATGTATGTATATATACATACATACATACATACATACATACATACATATATATATATATATATATATATATATATATATATATATATATATATATATATTATCAACAACATTGGGATATATGGGAATTGCCTCTAACAACGAGGTGGAAATGAAGGCTTTGGACTGCGGCCTAGATCTATGTCTAGCTAATAATATCTCCAATGTCCGGATTGAAGGGGACTCCCACCTAGTTGTCAATGCAAATCTAAAATCCAATCTGAATAGCTCGAAGTTAAAACAACGGATCCCAGGTATCTTCGACAAACTTGGTAGACTTTCAATTATTCCATCTCGCACATTTACAGAGAAGGGAATAAAGCTGCATATTGGCTTGTAGGGGGAAGCTATCGGAAGCAGTGTAGAGGCAAAAATGATTGATGGTACATGGTTATAGGAGGATCTAAAAGAAATCCTACTTATAGATTATGCTATCCGGTCAAACATTCCTTGTGAAGGAATTGGGTAGGTTAGTCTCAACTCTAGGATTCTGATTGTCCTAAGTATTCGTGTCCTTATCTTCTTTGTCAAGATAGTGGTTTGGAAAGAAGACATGTGCAACCTTCTATTTTCAAGAAGGATAGCCATGTATATTATGTATTCGAAGGACATGATATATCTTTTTTGTAATGAGTTCAGTTGGGAGACTCGATCGTCTGTGGGGATTATTTAAGTCGTAGCATGTATGGCTTGATTCATTGAAGAGAGTCGTGGTAGGTGGTTGATCCTCAATGGATAATTCTTTTGGAGTCATTTGCCTTGGTAACTCTTGGGAAGAAATCATAGAGTCCCCAGAAGAGTAGATTCTCATGCTATTTTCTAAGGCTTAGGAGAAGGAGAGTGAATCGATTATTCAACTATTGGGCACAGATTTCTGTGGAGGTGTTCACATACATGATGGTGAGGTATATAGGGAAGTGTTTGATCCGATAGTACAAATCTTGGGCCATCCGATTACTGCATATGGTATTGTTAGGCATCTTGTCAGAGAGGAGAATGTTATGATAGTGAAGATTGCTATGAATGACCTTCAGCTGATTCCTGAGTTTGGAGTTATGATCGGGTTTTTTTATCTGAATGCTGAGGGTAAGGTAGAGAAGATGAGAGTAGCATGGCAAATTTATAAGAATGGAGTTGGGGAGGTGAACTCTCTTGATAATTTCAAACAGTTTATGAAGGAGAATGAAGACCTCATACCAGGAGAGATGGTAGGGAGGGTGATTGAGATTGGGTTGGTTGTTGCATATTTGTATAATTGAGTTGTGTAGGTGATAGGATATGGAATATTATATTCTTTGTAATGTGATATGAAATGTAGTGTAGCAGATATGGTACTATATATGTCATATGGTATGTAATGTTTCTGAATCAATATAAGGGTACTGCCCCCTAGGCAGATCTTACCAAAATATATATATATATATATATATATATATATATGCGTGTGTGTGTGTGCGTGTGTGTGTATGTATGTATATGTGTGTGTATATATGTATGTGTGTGTGTGTGTATGTATGTATGTATATGTATAGATATGTATATGTATACACATGTATATATGTATAGATATGTATATGTATACACGTGTATATATACATGTACATACATGTATATGTATGTATGTATGTATGTATGTATGTATAACATATATACATACATACATGTATATATGTATATATATATATTATCAACAACATTGGGATATATGGGAATTGCCTCTAACAATGAGGCGGAAATGAAGGTTTTGGACTGCGGCCTAGATCTATGTCTAGCTAATAATATCTCCAATGTCTGGATTGAAAGGGACTCCCACCTAGTTGTCAATGCAAATCTAAAATCCAATCTGAATAGCTTGAAGTTAAAACAATGGATCCCAGGCATCTCCGACAAACTTGGTAGACTTTCAATTATTCTATCTCTCACATTTATAGAGAAGGGAATAAAGCTGCACATTGGCTTGCAGGGGGAAGCTATCGGAAGCAGTGTAGAGGCAAAAACGATTGATGGTACATGGTTATAGGAGGATTTGAAAGAAATCCTACTTATAGATATGCCAACCAGTCAAACATTCCTTGTGAAGGAATTGGGTAGGTAAGTCTCAACTCTGGGATTCTGACTGTCCTAAGTATTCGTGTCCTTATCTTCTTTGTCAAGATAGTGGTTTGGAAAGAAGACATGTGCAACCTTCTATTTTCAAGAAGGATAGCCATGTATATTATGTATTTGAAGGACATGATATATCTTTTTTGTAATGAGTTTAGTTGGGAGACTCGATCGTTTGTGGGGATTATTTAAGCCGTAGCATGTATGGCTTGATTCATTGAAGAGAGTCGTGGTAGGTGGCTGATCCTCAATGGATAATTCTTTTGGAGTCATTTGCCTTTGTAACTCTTGGGAAGAAATCACAGAGTCCCCAGAAGAGTAGATTCTCATGCTATTTTCTAAGGCTGAGGAGAAGGAGAGTGAATCGATTATTCAACTATTGGGCACAAATTTCTGTGGAGGTGTTCACATACATGATGGTGAGGTATATAGGGAAGTGTTCGATCCGATAGAACAAATCTTGGGCCCTCCGATTACTGCATATGGTATTGTTAGGCATCTGGTCAGAGAGGAGAATGTTATGACAGTGAAGATTGCTACGAATGACCTTCAGCTGATTCCTGAGTCTGGAGTTATGATAGGGCTTTTTTATCTGAATGCTGAGGGTAAGGTAGAGAAGATGAGAGTAGCATGGCAAATTTATAAGAACGGAGTTGGGGAGGTGAACTCTCTTGATAATTTCAAACAGTTTATGAAGGAGAATGAAGACCTCATACCAAAAGAGATGGTGGGGAGGGTGATGGAGATTGGGTTGGTTGTTGCATATTTGTATAATTGAGTTGTGTAGGTGATAGGATATGGAATGTTATATTCTTTGTAATGTGATGTGAAATGTAGTGTAGCAGATATGGTACTGTATATGTCATATGCTATGTAATGTTTTTGAATCAATATAAGGGTACTGCCCCCTAGGCAGATCTTACCTATATATATATATATAGATATATATACATATATACATATATACATATGTATACATGTATATGTATATATACATACATATATACATATATACATGTATACATATATACATGTATACATATATATATATATATATATACATGTATACATATATATATATATACATGTATACATATGTATATATGTATATATGTATATACATATATACATATGTATATATGTATATACATATATACATATGTATATATGTATATACATATATATATATATACATATATATATGTATATATGTATATACATATATACATATGTATATATGTATATATGTATATACATATATATATATACATATATATATATATGTATATATATATATATGTATATATGTATACATATATACATATGTATATATATATATATATATATGCGTGTGTGTGTGTATGTGTATGTGTGTATATATGTATATGTGTGTGTGTGTGTGTTTATATATATATATATATGTATGTATGTATGTATATGTATACACGTGTATATATACATGTACATACATGTATATGTATGTATGTGTGTATGTATAGCATACATACATACACACACACACACACATATATATATACATATGTATATATGTACAACATATGTACATATGTACATATGTATATATATATATATATATATATATATATATATATATATATATTATCAACAACATTGGGATATATGGGAATTGCCTCTAACAACGAGGCGGAAATGAAGGCTTTGGACTGCGGCCTAGATCTATGTCTAGCTAATAATATCTCCAATGTCTGGATTGAAGGGGAGTCCCACCTAGTTGTCAATGCAAATCTAAAATCCAATCTGAATAGCTCAAAGTTAAAACAATGGATCCCAGGCATCTCCAACAAACTTGGTAGACATTCAATTATTCCATCTCGCACATTTACAGAGAAGGGAATAAAGTTGCAGATTGCCTTGCAGGGGGAAGCTATCGGGAGCAGTGTAGAGGCAAAAATGATTGATGGTACATGGTTATAGGAGGATCTGAAAGAAATCCTAGTTATAGATCATGCCAACCGGTCAAACATTCCATTGAAGGAATTGGGTAGGTAAGTCTCAACTCTGGGATTTTGACTATCCTAAGTATTCGTGTCCTTATCTTCTTTGTCATGATAGTGGTTTGGAAAGAAGACATGTACAACCTTCTATTTTCAAGAAGGATAGCCATGTATATTATGTATTCGAAGGACATGATATATCTTTTTTGTAATGAGTTCAGTTGGGAGACTCGATTGTCTGTGGGGATTATTTAAGCCGTAGCATGTATGGCTTGATTCATTGAAGAGAGTCGTGGTAGGTGGCTGATCCTCAATGGATAATTCTTTTGGAGTCATTTTCCTTTGTAACTCTTGGGAAGAAATCACAGAGTCCCCAAAAGAGTAGATTCTCACGCTATTTTCTAAGGCTGAGGAGAAGGAGAGTGAATTGATTATTCAACTATTGGGCATAGATTTCTGTGGAGGTGTTCACATACATGATGGTGAGGTATATAGGGAAGTGTCGATCCGATAGTGCAAATATTGGGCCATCCAATTACTGCATATGGTATTGTTAGGCATCTGGTCAGAGAGGAGAATGTTATGATAGTGAAGATTGCTATGAATGACCTTCAGCTGATTCCTGAGTCTGGAGTTATGATTGGGTTTTTTTATCTGAATGCTGAGGGTAAGGTAGAGAAGATGAGAGTAGCATGGAAAATTTATAAGAATGGAGTTGGTGAGGTGAACTCTCTTGATAATTTCAAATAGTTTTTGAAGGAGAATGAAGACCTCATGCCAGAAGAGATGGTGGGGAGGGTGATTGAGATTGGGTTGGTTGTTGCATATTTGTATAATTGAGTTGTGTAGGTGATAGGATATGGAATGTTATGTTCTTTGTAATGTGATATGAAATGTAGTGTAGCAAATATGGTACTATATGTGTCATATGCTATGTAATGTTTCTGAATCAATATAAGGGTATTGCCCCCTAGGCAGATCTTACCAAATACATACATACATATATATATATATATATATATATATATATATATATATATATATATATATATATATATATATATATATATATATATATATATATATATATATATATATATATGTATGTATACATACATATATGTATGTATATATATATATGTATATACATGTATATATATACATACATATATGTATGTATACATACATATATATATACATACATATATATATGTATATATATATATACACACACACATATATATATATACATGTATATATGTATATATAGTGTATATATATATACATACATATATACATATATATATAGATACATATATATGTGTATATGTATATATACATATACATATGTATGTATGTATGTATGTATATAAATATATATGTATGCACATATAGATATATATAGATATACATATATATATATATGTATATACATATGTATATACATATATATATGTATATCTATATATATGTATATGTGTATACATATATATATACACATATACATATATACATATACATATGTATATGTATATACATATGTATATACATATATATATATATGTATATGTGTATATATATATATGTATATATAGATATATATATATATATGTATATATAGATATATATATATGTATATATACATACATACATACATACATGTGTATATGTATATATACATATATGCAAATGTATATGTACACACACACACACACATATATCTGTGTGTGTGTGTGTGTGTGTGTGTGTGTGTGTGTGTGTGATGATATGTACAATGATGTCAAAAAATCATATGCACAATTGTCCCAGGTGTCTATATCATACAAAAAATTTATACATGGACTTGAGAGGGCTATGATTTACTACCTCCCTTGAAGTCAGTAGGCCTCGGTGGAATCTGAACTTTTGATGATTGTCCAACCCCCTATCCTTGGTGATGGAACCCCTCCTTGGGATTAACTTGCAATAAAATGCAATTGCATCAACATCAGCTCTATCATCTTTATCAACTTACATCAATATTTATCATCTTTTTACCCTATCTTGTGGTTTCATCAGCTTTATCATCTTCATCAATAGCCTTGCAATCTATCCTATTAAGGAACTTGCTAGATTTCATCAATTCGACAGCTTATCTAATATCTACTTTGCAACCTATCCTGCTAGGGCACCCGTTGAATTTCATCAATTTGACAACTTATCCAATATCTGCTTTACAATCTATCATGCTAGGGCACTCGCTAGATTTCATCAATCTGATGACTTATCTAATTACTTGTTCCTGTTTATCACAACAACAACCAATTTTTCCTTTATTTCATCTTCTTTTTCATCCTGCTTAGCCTTTTTTCTAGCCTTTTTATTTTCGAGAGATTGTTCGAGTTTTTTGAAAAAAAATTCACCCAATCTCTCGAGGGGGCATACCACTCTCGTACTAGGGAAAATGTTTTATTAGTTAACCGTATCTTCTTTGAAACAATGCGATAAACTACATTGTCTCAAAGAGGGGCAAAATGTAGACACCTAAAATTGTCCTAGCCTAATTAAATGAATTGTTCATGGGCCTTCTCGGGTTGATTCAAATTTTTCCCTTTCACTCAAAGATAAATGGGAATCATCGCAGATAGGGTGGTATAAGGCAAACTTTGATGGAGCCTCTAAAGGCAATCCAGGTGTCTCGGGTGTAGGGGTTGTCTTTAGAGATTAGCATGGGTATATTGTGATGTTGGGAGCTCAAATACTTGAGAGGGGTACAAATAATGAACCAGAAGCCCAAGCAGCCTTATTGGTGGTTCAATGGGGATTTAAATTTGGAGTACAAAACTTGCACCTTGAAGGGGATTCACAAATTATCATTAATGTGATCATTAAAGGTGAAACACATTTCTAGTTTTTAAATAAATATATCTCTAAAATCATAAATGATTTAAATTTTTTCAGGAATAACAAGATCACACATGTGAGAAGGACTGGCAATGAGGTGGCAGATGTGTTGTCCAAATGGGCAACATCATTTGAAGTTGTGCTTGAAACCCACTTGGAAGATTTTTGAAATCTACAAGAGGTTTAGGGTAGATAATGATGTTTCTTGTAGGGGTGGTTTCTGAGGAGTTAAGGGTTTATGGGTTGCTGGTATGTAATGGATGTTTGGGGTTCCTTTTTTATCAATTTTTTCTTGAATACTGTAATCTTGGAATTTTGAAAGAATGCCAAGGTATTAGTGGGTTTGAAAAAGTCTTGGTGGTTGATGGTGCCTGATTTTACCAGGCTTTTTGTAAAAACCGTTATGTAGTCTTTTATTTCAATATAATAAAATAAACTATTATTACTGATAATTTTTTTTTATCTCATCCTAAGCCCACCTTCTATTAATTAAATAGATTTTTATTTACCTAATTGATTCACTAAGCCTTTTCTAGCCTTTCCCTATTTAAATAAATAATTTTATTTATTTAAATTATCTTTTCCTCAAAATTAAATAAATATTTTATTTATTTAATTGGCCCCACTTCTTCTATTAATTAAATAATTATATATTTATTTAATTAATTCATTATCTTTTTTCCTCCATGAGACTTGTCATTCATCTCTTAATTTACCTTTAACCACCTCTCTAATATTTTCCTATTTTCTATACCTACCCCCTAATCTAAGCCAACCATTCATCCATCCACCTCTTAATCCTAGCCCTTCATTTTCTAAGGTACTCTCAGCAAGGGTAAGACATTGGTTATGCATAAAATTCTTTGACTATCATATCCGTTGTAGTTTTCAAGATTGTCATTGCCATTTCTTCTCTTTGTTTTTGCTGCTATAGAGGTCTAAAAATATTCTTTCCATTCTCTATTGGTTATCATCATTCCTTGATCTTGTTACATCATGTGATGTCCATAAGAAATTTGTAGAAAATTTCACTACATCCATTATTATGCTTCATTCTCATCATTATCTTCTTGTCAAATTCCTCTTTGTATCATTTTTTCTTCTCCTTTTGATCTCTTCATATGATAGTCTTTTTCATTGTTCATTGTCGCACTTAAACATTTTCATATTCATCTTCAACATTGTTGTCTTCATCTCTCATAAATAATATCTTTGTCAAAATTGTCATATGCATTTTGAACAACAAGTTGTCCTCTAAATTCATGATGCTTCATTAAAGGCTTCTTTTTACTAATATGAAATTTTACAAGAACATCATAAGACTTCCTTCCAACACAATGAATCAATGTCATAATGGTGTAAACTACCTCCCAATGGCATTACAACTTTATTATTGAGAGGATCATACAACATTTAACACAAATATACCATTCATTTTATCATCCTATTCATGTTATAGCTACCCCTTAAACACTTCTATCTTTTTTTCACTTTGCAACAATAATAGTAAAGGGAAAATAAATACAACAACAAGTCAAATGATGAAAGCATAGTCATGAATCTAGAAGGAAAGTATGAATATATGCAACTATGGCAAGATTATCTTTATATGGTGTAGGACAACAATACAAGGTATGCATGTTTCCCCCTAGCTGAAAGGTCATTTATCCTCAAATGACAACAAATGGATGAGGGTGAAAAAATAAATCAGTTATGAAGCATGTAGCTAGAAAATGACAATTCACAAACACATTATAATGCATTGATAGTCAATTAGCTAAAAATAATAAATATTATAAATAAATGAAAATCATAAATGCAAGTACCTTTAGTGATTTGAAAAGATGGAAATTTGGTGAAGAGCTGAAAATACATGTCCCTAAAGAGTTGATTTTATAGGTCCCTTGAAGAGTGTTGCATATTTGACATCAATAGTTCTTGTAGGTTTCTTGGAAGTTTGTGTAGATTGACTATTTAGTCACTTTGTAGTTGCTGCAAATAACTTAAAAAATATTCCAAACTTCTTGAGTAGTTACTACACCTCCATCCAATGACTTCAATACAACTTTATATGTTGTCCATTTATCAACAAATAGAACATGAGTAGATCAATTGTACTACACCATTTGGCTAGACATTTTTCATTCCATGAAAACACAACTACCTAGAATGGAAACTTTTTGACAACATATGCATGGACTCTCTTTCAAAATTGAAGACATGACTGACTCACAACCTTGAAAAATAAGTGACCTTGAAATATGACCAGCACACCGATTGTAAATACCTATGAAAGAGTCATTTGAACAAGAAGAATTAGGGAGCCAACTACTCTAGAGAGCACCAACTATCTATGCATGAACAATTGAAGAAAAAGACATCTAAGATATTGTGTAAGAACACTTATTAAATAAAAAACCTATTCTAACCTATCCTAACCTACACTAACCAACGAACAAGACTTACTCAAACAAAACTATTTATTGGTTCCATGAAATATATGCTCTTTCTCAGCATCTTATAATGTTTCACATGTTTATGTGCAACCAAAAAGAGTTACAACATCAATAAAAACTTAACAAACAACTGCAATGACTTTTGAAAGACATTAAGAAATTCACTTATAACTTCATTGTGACAATATATACCACTTTTTTGAATTGGATAAGAGAGTTGAAACCATTCTCGTTCAACTGCAACTGAAAATTCAGCTTCATCTTGAACTGCAACTTCATATTTGGGTGCAAACAAAACTTGTGATGCTTTGTTTGCCTCTTTCTCAGCTAGATGTCTGATGGGACATCCTCATGAAAGCACAAATTTAGAACCCTCCTTGGTGCTTTTGTGTTGATGGGATGCCTCTTTGTGCTCTTTTTAATTTGTAAACACTAATTTGTGTGACTTATTTGATTGAAAAATAGAAATTTTTGCACTTTGCTCTTGCGGCTCATAATTTTCCTCTATAAAATATACTTGTTTAGCATCCAAATTTAAGCAAAAATTATCTAAGTCATCCCAAAACATTTCTTCATCAATATCTTCTTTACTTTTCAACATTGTAGGACTGAATTTCTCTTTATGGCAACTCTCTTCTTGAAGTAAGAGTTCTGATTTGACATCACATTCCACAACCTTGTGTATGGTAACTTCTTCATTTTACAAAACAAGGTTGTCTTCCTTTACCTTCTTACAAACCAACACCTTGTCATCAATACATGAACAAAGTTCCTCTATGATGTTAGAGAACGTGTCTTCATTGATTGCCAAACTTGTTGGTAATGACATTGACTTCTAATTATTGTGCTTTATTGACTTCTTGTTGGTACTTCTAAAATATAGACATTCTAAAACAACTTAGAGACTCTCATAGCTTGACTCATCCCCAACAATGACGTCAAAAAGTGTTGAACTTTTTAATTGCAATTGAGGTTGGAATACTAATTCACAACTTAGGGATTTTTATCCACACTAAGCAACCCTTCATGATCTAGAAGGTACATTTAATTATCAGCCCAAGGACGTGAACTTGAAATGAGATAGTAATATATATGCTATGGAAGCCTTCTAAGTTGTTATTTTAGTTGTGTTTAGCAAATAACTCAGAATAATAAACTAAATTGAAAACATGACAATGCTAGAAATAAAACTAACTACACAACAGTGGCTGTAGGAATACTGGTTATTTGCAACAACAATGGTTGTAGGAAGACTATTCTAAAACTAGTGATATCAAATATGTTGAAACAAAAGATATCTTAAACAACTGATCACTAACAATAAATCATAATTAACAACAAACTAAACTACTGCAAAACTAAACTATGATGAAATCACAGTTCCTCAAGTGGCCCTTGCTTGAGTTGCTTCAATCTATCATTAGCATTCTATCTTCAATGGACAAGTTTCAATGCTAAAATAATCTTCTTATTGTAAATCAAATATTACATGGACATATATCAGATTTGTTGATTGAACTTGGATGCCATTAACAAGACTCAACACTAACTATATATTCTCTACACTAACTATTCTCAACACTACTATCTCACAACTCAACAAAATCTCAGATTTATGCTCGAGGCTTTAGAGTTGGAGTAATTACAAACTCAACAACTTATTACACATTTCTCCTATGCCAGCAAGGAGATGACTTTATTCTATTCATGACTGGTAATAAAGATTAAACTAACAAGAGTTGAGAGAGCTCTAATCACCTTCAAACTCTACAACTATAAAATACAGTCATGGTTGAACATGTGTACAAAACATGTTATAACTATTTATTAATCACCAAATATTGTTTCCACAAAACCTAAGGATATGAAATTGAAATGAGACAACAATATATATGCACTATGGAAGCCTTATAAGTTGTTATTTCAGTTGTGCATAGCAAATAAACTCAGAATAATAAACTATATTGAAAACATCACAATACTAGAAATAAAACTAACCACACAGTAGTGGTTGCAGGATGACTAGTTATTTGCAACATCAATGGTTGCAGGCTAACTATTCTAAAACTATTGAAATCAAATGTGCTGAAACAAAAAATATCTTAAACAACTGATCACTAATAGTAAATCATAATGAACAATGAACTAAACTATGATGAAATCACAGTTCCTCAAGTGACCCTTTCTTGAGTTGCTTCAATCTGCCATTAGCATTCCATCTTGAATAGATAAGCTTCAATGCTCAAATAATCTTCTTATTGCAAATCAAATATTACATGAACATATATAAGACTTTTTGATTGGACTCGGACACCATTAACAAGACTCAACACTAACTGGATACTCTCTACACTAACTATTCTCAACACTACTATCTCACAACTCAACAAAATCTCAGATTTATGCTTGAGGCTTGAGAGTTGGGGTAATTACAAACTCAAAAAATTATTACAAATTTAATTTCTCCTATGATAGTAAGGAGATGACTTATTATATTCACGACTGGTAATAAAGATTAAACTAACAATAGTTGAGAAAGTTCCAATCACCTTCAAACTCTGCAACTATAAAATATAGTCATGGCTGAACATGCATACAAAACAAGTTATAACTATTTATTAATCACCAAATATTGTTTCCACAAGGTTCTCCAATGTTCTTTGACTTTAATAACTCTAAATACACGAACTCATCAAGAGGTAGAAGAGTCCAAGTTGAATTAGAACTCAATCCTTAACTGCTACCTGAAAATCTGCTAGTTTGTCTCTATCAACTTCTGATGACTACTGCTCATTAACTATTTCGAATCAACTCAAACAATTTAAAGGGTTTTTATATCTTCTTTTAAGATTTCTATATCATTTTGAAAATCTAAATTTTGTTAAGAAACGAATGAGATATGCACATTTTACTAAAATTGGTCTTTTGACTTTTTTTTCACTTTCTGTCAACTCCTACATCTGTCAATTGCCAACGTGTTCCTCCATCCTTCTAAATGTATGAACGACTCAACACACTCACAAAAAATATGTTAATTCTTCCAAAATACTTTATATTCAGCAATTACTATTTACTATAATATTTTACCTTTATTTAGCATCAACTAGCTAGACATACATATGCATATCAAACACCATTAATCCTAGTTAATGTTTCACAAAACCAAGGTCATGTTTGGAAATGAATTGGAAATACATTATAAACATGAGGTAAAGTATCATAAAACATGAAATAATATGGTCAATTTATGGGCTCATGACTATCTATATACGAGGATCCTTTCATCCTTATCATCTCTAATCATTTAATCAATCAATGCTTATGCTACCTTTCATAGAGATCAATCGCTCAAATGACTAAACAACCACAATCCATTCTTTGTTGAGATCTTGTGCATGATACAAAACCTAAGAGCAACCATATCAAGCAAGATCAATGGAGATAGGAAACAATGGAGATCAAACCCTAAGGAGCATGTCAATAGTATAATATTTCATATTTTGTGTTTTGCATGTTTTTAGGTTCTTCATTGGTGTATGGTGGATTTCATTGTAGAACTAGGGTTCTATGTTGTTGGATCTTTACTGGGTTTAATAATATTTTGAATTCCCAATTTTACTGTATATAATACTAACTATTTTGGTGGTAAAGTTAGGGTTTCACCAATTAAGATAATAAAACTACTACTCTTACCCGAGGGACCAATTCATTGAAATTGGGGCGAATCCAATAGATCTAACCACAATACAATTAGGAAAAATGGTTGAAATTCTGATTAGATTCACTGGGTTTGTTTGCCACCCTCTTTTAGTTCAAAATGATTTTTTTGTATGATTTAAGATGAAGAATGGATATTTGAGAAGAAACAATAAAAACATACTGCTACAAGCATCAAATAGAGTGACAAATAGGGATTTGAGCAGAAGGAGAGAATCTAAATCTATTCGTCATTGTCAACTCTATTGGAATCTCTGACTACAACTCTCGAGTCAACTCTCTACACACAAAAAGAGAGGGAAAAGGTTGTGGATAGGGATTTTACTTAGGTCAAACCTTGGTTTAGGAATTAACCTTGAAATTAAAATAATAATTGTAATGGAAATTACAACAAGATGCTTTCCTTTTGAGGGAAAGGTTGGATCTAAAATGAAATACTTGTAATTGAAATGTATACCTTGATGAAGCTTGCTTGAATCCTCATGCAAGGGTTTTAGGATATCTTGTAGAATGTCTTTGTAGAAGGTTGACATGGATGCCATATTGAATGCTTGAACTTGAATTTACTTCTTCTCCAATGCTTGGCGAATGTATAATTAGTTGCTCACTTGAATAGAATATGCTAAAGTGCAATTAGGATCTTTAGACAACTTATACTTACACTTCAAATGAGAAGGGGTAGACCTCCTTCTATACTTGACTACCTAAAAATTATTTGAATTTTTGGAGTAGGTCGACATGAGATCTACTTTCCCGCTCACTTGATGTGACCATTGTGAGGACCAAATTTGGGTCTTGATTAAGAGGACTAGGGTGGTGGGTGCACCCTCGTCCTGAGAATCAAGAGTCAAATTGGAGAAAAGGCAAGAGAGATGGTGAAAAAATGGGTTTGTGGGGTGGTGTGAGCAGAACCAAAAGAATCCTCAAGCATAGAAATACAATCCACCAAGGTGAGGTCTAGGTGAGGATGAAATTCTATGCGGATATAATTTACGATGCTACATTTATCCCCCACTTTAGCAGGAGTGAGACTACCTATACTCACGGTAAAGTACAAAGTCGCATTGAAAAAGTTTTATTAAGATATCAAAAAGACAAGACACACCAAATCCCCAGGGACTTTAGGATCTTACTACTCTAATATCAAGATAAAAGGATAACACATGAAAGGGAAAGAGAGAACATGATTGTACTGGCCTAGTAAGATTTACTTACTATGAGTCATGAAAAAGAAAATACCAAATTACAAAGAAAAAGGATCAGTTTACAAAGTAACTTGAGTATTGAAAACATGTCATGATGTGTGCATAAAGTATAACATTGAGTGGAGTGTATGCCCCCATGTTAAAGTGATTGTATATGCCTTATCGAGAGCAATTGCTCTAATGTAGCATGCATCCAAAAGACAAGCACATTACCACAATGAAATTTCCCCAAGAAAGGATAAATTAAAGGATAATGGTCACAAAACATATAGGAAAAAGCACATAAGGGATCCATGTTGCATTTTAAAAGGAGGGAAACTAAGTTAATGAAGTTTGAGTTTTAATAGAAGTTGGCTATTTTAGGGTTTCCAAACCTTTTGGGTCTCTTTTAGCGAATTTATAGAAATCCATCAAATCCAAGAATAACATCAAGTTTTAATAAAGGTTTCGAGTGAGGGTTTGTTTATTAAAATTGTTATTGTTCTAGTTGTTAATGCTTCAAAGAAATATGGCAACACATTCTAGAATGTAGACACATCTATAACAAAGTAGAGACGCATGGAACTAGTTGGAAAACCCTTATGGATCAACATCCCCTTTTCATATAGGTGCTTGCATGTAAATACGTATGTTGTTGTACTCATTTTTTGAAACAATTATTTTAAAACAAAGTACCTTATTAACAATGGGAGAAAGAGAACATGCATTATATGGTTTACATTTGTTTCATTTGTTCATTCATTGTGAAAAGTGTTGAAAGATTAGAGAAAATTTTGCATAGTAAAGAGCAGAAAGAAATTTTTTTGAACTATTTACCTTTCGATGGTGATGGATTTTTTTGGTTTTAAGGGTGTGGAAGAAATTTTCTAAGTGCCTCAAGGATCATGTAAAATTTGTCAAAGATGTTGATCTCACGGTAGATACAAGGCATGAATCAAATTTTAGTTTCCTTTCATTTCTCATTAGTATTAGAATAATATTCTTTTGTTAATCCAAGCAATCTGTCTAGTTAATGTGTATCCCACCAAAGTAATTGCAACACAAGTCCTTAAGAGGAACTTGATCTTGTATCCCAAGTGTGGACTTCTCTCCATAATTTTGTAAACCTTATCTCATCAATGAAAAATCTCATAAGTTTTTGTTTTGACGAGGGATTTTGTAAAAGAGATTTAAAGGTGATTGAAGAGAAACACAATAAGTACATTTCAAAGTAGATTACAAAAGATTCCATGTTAATATAATTGTCATTTGTAGAGAAAAAATACTTTCTTATAATAGTTGGTGGAATTGTTGCTCGGGTGCTTAAATAGGCACATGTCACTACACCTAGAATGCTAAAGCTATGAAGATAAGCAAGATTTTATTGGTTTGTGGGACCTATAATTATAAATCTTAGTCTTGGGGAAATGAGACAAATGGTCAATGTAATGTTAAAAGGCATTTTAAATTTTGCTTCTAGGTTATTGGAACTAGCAAGGGAAGTGAATGACACATATGATGATTGAAACTTTGTTATGGTTTTAAGGGTGCTTGATGAAATGAGATGCTTTCTCAAATTTCTTTCTACTAGACATGATGTACTTATGTTATTAAAAAATTCTCCTAGCTTTCAACCAAATGTCTCATACTTGCTCTAATGTTAAGAGAGTTTTTGAAGAAGGAAGTCCATTATTAGAACCCAAGAAGGCATGTAGTAGGTTTTACCAAATCATTCTATATTATCAATCGTTGGTAGACAAGTTAGAATCATTGTGAGGATATGATGCCTTTAGGTATAGTAGAGTCATCGAGCCAAGCTAATAGTAGACATGACAAAGCATTCAAGGTGAATGTGGATAAAATATAGCAATATGATCTTCAAGAGCTCACGTGGAACTATCAAAGTCATAAAATCCTCATGAACTAGTAGAGGATGATCCCCTTTTTTATAGTTCTAATGACCACTTTGTGAAGTGCAATGACATGCAAGATGGTCCTACAAAGCCTCAAGACAAGATGGATAAAATTTGGGACAAGGCTATGATGAATAAAAGGTGGATCGTATGTAGTGATAGTGACATATTTAAGTAAAGGACAACCTTTACACCTTACACATTTTATTTCCATGAAGATAGAGTACCTAATGAAGGAGCTTATGCAAGGGTTATGAAAAATACTTCATGAAGAATAGAGAGGGAAATGTATGACTAACATTGGTCAAGGTCACAAGTAATCAAAGATAGAGTATTTGAGTGATTTGTCCAATTGGCAAAGCTTGTGACATGATGAAATGAACAAATAAAAAAGTAGCATATTTGTGTGATAAGAGGAATGCAAATAATAGTGGCATGTCAAGATATGAAGAAAAGAAGCATGTATTTTTCACAAAAGACAAAGAAAATGATAGTTCAAATGAACAAGAACGACGTCAATCACTATTATGACAATATTTTTAAAAGAGAACATTCGTAATGTTAAGAAAAATTATGAGACAATGATGTAAGAGGGTAGGTAGGATAGTCTAATATGCAAAGGGGATTGCCATAGATTAGGAAAATCTAGAAAATAAAAAATGGTAGTCATATAGAAGAGCAACACAAAGCACTTTGGGAAAAAGGGGACAAATGGACAAGGATTGTTGATTGACAACATGAATGGGAGAGTAAAATAGTTTTGCCTTTAAATATAGTATTCAAGAAATGTTGAAGGACAAGGTATGATGAGAAGATATACAATGAAATAAGACAATCAATAGCTATTCATAGGTTAGTCCTGGTACAAACACGATGCATGAATGACTACATGATGATGTGAAACAATAGGGTGGTAGTCATGTCAATAGGTAAAAAAGACCATACAAAACTTCATGGGTCAAGTGTACCAAAAGAAGAAACAACAAATGTTAGTGGCAATGAAAAGACAAGGGCAATATGCATGCTAGAGAAAGCACAATCAAGACCTAAATAGGGTAGTCATAGTGATGGTGGCTTCACAAGTCGAATCAAGTGATTTTTAAGAGCTATTAGAACAATCTAAAGGAATAAGATGCCAACTAAAGACAATAAAATTACAAAGGTAAGTTCCTACTATTGAACACAAACAGGAATAAGTTCATAGAACACATCCATAAGCCTAACAAAGTGTAAAGTGAATTTACTATATAAAAGATATCTTAAAGAACAATGACTTTTAATTTCCTTTGATAATGAGAAATAATGTTCTAAAATGAATAAATGATTCATGTCAAGACAATAACAAAAAGGACAATATATATGAGCATGGATATGAAAGTTACAACAATAGTAAGAGGCTTGAACATGATACCAATCCAAGTGATGATGTAATAGTGACAATCATGATAAAAGTGAACAATATGACTATGAAAGAAGATGAAAAAAGCATACCAAACTATCAGGTGTGAAAGAAGACTGTAGTTCACCACAAGGTTTTAAGACATGTAGCAATAATGTAAAATTGTGTAGTGAAGTATGAAAGATGGTAGAATTACAATCAAATAACCCAAGTACTGAGGTAACAATCATGTTTGTATCAAAAGAATAGGAAAGTAGGAAAGTATATGAATTTGAGGAAGGCAAAGATAAACATAACCAAGCAAAAATAATATGAATGATAGTGCTGAAATAGCCATAAATGTTTGTAATGTGAATACTTAGTCATGCAATAAGAAGTTGACCATGTATGATGATAATGTGAGTCATAAGAGACAATATTGAAGGAAAAAAGGAACATTCACCCAACAACTTGTAGTTATTATGCAACAGTGTAGGGAAAAATGGGAACATATAGTCACAATAGAGTCTTGATGGGATGGGGTTAGGGATAGACTAGCCTAGTCTATGCTCTTGGATGCTTCCCTTGGATCCCCTGGTGTCCTCTTCACACCCTAGGGTCTCTAGGAATTAACTTGCTTGAGGAATCCCCTGACCTTGCCCAATCCACCCACCAAAGAGTTGCAATGCTGCTCCTAAGGTCTCACCTACTCATGAGACTCAAAACCCCTTACTATGGCTAATAAGGGTTTGGCTTGTCCTACTGCTTCTTAGGTCCTAGAAAGGTTAGGATAGGTCTTAAACCATGTTTTACATCCATCCATGTTCCCTCAAGAGGTTTCAAGATTCCAACCCCTTACCGATTTCACTATTTTGTGTTTTTGCCCACAAAATAGGGCTACTAGGATTTTGACCAATTAGGCCTCCTACCCGGTCCTTTAGGGCTCCCTCTCACAAACGATGCACAAAATACCCAAACTCAAGAAATGGACTACCATTCATTTGTAAAGGGCTCAAGGATTTCTTTGGTTTTGGGCGTCCAAGTGGTCGTACAGTGCCTAGGGCGAATTTTGGGGTTTTTAAGGGTTTTGTGAGGGTTTTTAGGCCTGCCAGGGACATAGTGTAGGTTTGCTGCTCTTTCCACCTTGTTTGGATTGGTGGAGGCTCCTCCTTCACACAAATGATGCTTCACTCACCCCTCTACACCTCCTCCAAAGGGTGCACTCTCCTCTGACCAACCTTGCTCTCCAAGACCTCTGCAACTTAACCCTTCCTAGTCGGGCATTGTTCAGTCTCGCCTAGGATTGGGTCTTTTGATGGCCTCCCTGCATTTTCAAGGGCCCTTCTTGCTTTGCAGTATAGTACAAGGTCTGCACTCTCATTCCCCATGGTTTCATGGTGGTTCCACAATGGGGAATGGAGTCATGATTCCATTTGCACAAACCAGTCCAAAACTAGACAATGAGAAGACAACTTACAAAATATTTACAAGCACACCACACTTACAAACCAAAACCTAATATAATTGCTCAAAATGAAATTATTTACACCATAGAAGAAATTACACACAGTTTTTCACGTAAATCAATCCATTAACTATCTTCCTTTATTCCATTTGTGCCGACTGGCAACAAAATTGCAGTCACAGTCAGGTCACCTTGCTTGGGTTGTACAATGTCTGACATCCAACCCCTTAACTTAGGGTTTGTAAATACTTATACTACCCTCTCCTTTTTCTATGTGCCCGTATTAGGGTTGTCCACGCCAAACTAAGAATTTTGACCTCTAGGTGAAAAAGTTGCTTGACAACTTTTAAAAGTTGTCATGCAACTTTTGCAACTTTCTCAATGTTGCTTTTCTTGACTCCTAGACCCACATTGGGCCAACCTAAGGACACTACCATGCTATGAAAGACCCCTAAACACCTCAAAGGCACACATACCCTCTATTTTCAAGAAAATCTCAATCTTGACTTATGACCCTAAGACCTCAACTAGGACCTTAACTATGACAAATGAGCACATGGCTCTTTATTTTATATACAATGGCTTCAAAAAAAACATAACAACAACAACAAAAAAGAAGGAGGAAGAGCTTGGAAGGGTTCTCTTGCACCAAGTCTCAAGATGGCATATATGATATGTTGGCAACAACAATGAAGGAAGACTGAGAGGGGGGGGGTGGATTAGTTTTCACCAGATTAGTAAACTTAACCTTGAATACAAATCTGATTAACTGCAACAACAACAAAGATAGGCAAATTGATACCACAACACACAACACCAATATTTTGACGTGGAAAACCTAGTTAAGGGAAAAACCACAGTGGGAACCTACCCACAATAAGATGATACTCTGTAGTAGTATGTGAAAATAATTACAATGGGGAATGCACGTGCATTCAAGATCACTGCCTATAGCTCACTGCTGAAAATACAATAACTCAGAAGGCTACAACCCCTAGGGAAGGTTCACTACCTTACAAGGAAGTCTCACTGACTTACAAAATATTCGGACAACAATCCATAATCAAATGAACTAAAAAGATAACATCCGCAAATGCTTGACGATAGTTCTGATTAAGCACACATGTCTGCCCTGCAACACTCCAATCTCTGCTCAATCACAATGCCGAAGGATGTATTCACTTGTTTGCACCTTTACCATTCTCTGATAATGAAAACATGATACCTATCACCAATTTACATGACTATATCACCTATTTATACAATCCATCAACCTTGACTACAAGGTCGACCAAACCCTCAACTCACAATTACAAAATTGCATCACATGATACAAAGATCGACCAACGGACCACTATTATGATATACATGACATAACATGAACTTAAACCAAATGAACAAACACACAACACCACTGGAAATCACGCCAAGACCAACCGCAACATGCTATACCACCAAAATATCGCATAACACGAAGAACATCACCGAATCATGAAAATCACCAAAAAATCGCACAATATTCAATGTAGATCATCAAAACAAATAGGACATAATTAGGAAACACCAACAAGCATGTTAGAATCATCTGTAACAACTATACCAATACCACTTATCAAATCTTCATCAATCAACATATGAAACTCAAGAATACGTAAACAACAACAACAACCACGAGGAAAGATAACTTGTGGATCACCAAATAATAAACCATCTAAAATGAAGATACACAAGAAAATCCCAACAATCTCCCAAAACTGCAACTCAAGATCTGATCACACTAGAATATACCAGAGGAAATACCGAACTCTGCAAAGCTTTGATAAGAAAAACCAAACTGTAAACCGAATCATATGATATGATCAATTAAGCTCCTTGATCACTGAGACCAATACAGAAAGATATAATGATACTAGAAATACTCCATATGCCAAACCATGATCCCAGTAAACCAATCTGCAACCATCAAAGAAATAAATCACAGGAATATGTTGACATCAATGACAACAACATATCCTAGCAACAACAATGTCCACAATGATATGCATTAAAGGTATGTGAAAAGTGATAATAGAATCACAATGATGAGAGGGTAAAATGATCTCAATAGAAACATGACAAATAGAAGAAGCTAATAAGAAAAAACTTAGTTACATATGACTTCAAGTGCTACAAACTCAATCTCATGACTCCTAAATGGCATTTTTTCACATGCATTAGTATTCCTCATGGGTACTGCAGGAATCGAGGAGCAATTTTAAGACATTAAATGTCACTTTGAGGCATTTATAGAGGTCTCAATGTCCTATTTTCTTTGCCTTTATGCACAAAATATATACTATTTCAAGTCATAACTCATGTTTAACTAGCTAAGGATAAATTTTAAGTTGTGATTATATTTCTACTTTCTTTTAAATGTTGTCCTTGACATATTGAACCTAGTTGTGAAACATTGTTGTGTAGCCATATGAAATGTTGATTTGTGTATGCCATGGTTCACTTTATTAAATATATTGTGTGTTTAAAACAATGGTATAGGTTTAAAATTAGTTTGGTGCATCACCATAATAGTCATGGGTTTCATTCCAAACCATCTCTTTTCCCTTTTCTAACTGAAGTTAGTAGTTTAGTTTAGTTCCTGATGAAGCTCCAAGAGAACCAACCCTCTCTAGAGGCTGGTCTTAGCTATCAGAGACCACACTCTTTGAGACCATCCCATGTTTCAATGGGTAGTTGTGTTGAGAGCTCAATATGGGTGCATAATTTGTTGATAAAAAAAACCATTTTACCCAAGCACCTTATTGATTTGAGATATAATTCCTCAAATGTCATTCTACCCACTTGTTAATAAAGTTTGTTTGCCCATCTGTTCGAGGACGATAACTTGTTCTAGGTGTGATTTTTGTGCCTATCAAATGAAAAATATCCTTTCGAAAATAACTAAGGAGTCTTCTATCCCTATTACTGGTAATGTTCTTTGGCAAGTTGTCTAGTCTAAAAATTTCTCTAAAAAATAACTCTACTACCTAGGATGCCTTGATTTCACAAGTGATAGAAAAGAAATGTGCATATTTGGTAAATCTATCAGCCACAAAAAATGAAATATTTACCTTTAGGCTTAGGAAAACTTGTAATGAAGTCCATGGAGATGCTTTCCCACTTATGCTCAGGAAGTGGGAGTGGTTGAAGTAATCCTATAGAAAAAATCTTTTCACCCCTATTCTATTGGTAGACCATGCACTCTTTGATATGTCTAAGTATATCTTCTTTCATTCCCTTCCAAGAAAACCTCCTTGAATATACCTATATGTTTTATAATATACTTGATGACCAACCAATGGTGTATCATGAAAAGATCTCAATATCTTTTCCTTAACTTTGGATCTTGGTACCAAGAATATCCCTTTTTTGTAATATATTAACTCATCAACAATAGTGTAAATGTCATATTCCACTATCTCATCCAAGATATTATAGGCAAATGGATCTTTAAAGCATATTTTAAGATTATTGAAAAAATCCAATCAACAACAATTGTGGATCTTAGATAACATAGAGAAGGTACAAAGAGCATCAACAACTATATTTTTATTCCCTTTAACATACTCAATCTCAAAATCTCATGCTTGCAATTTAATTTCCTATTTTTGCTAATAATCATTCAAGTCCTTTTGGTTGAAAAAGAATTTAAGACTATTGTGATTATTCTTAACTATAAACTTCCCACATACAAGATATTGCACGAGCATGTCAAGTGCATGCATGATTGCCAACATTTTCTTGTCATAGATAGAGTACCCTTTCTCCAATTTACTTTTTTTTCTACTCTCAAAATATATTGGGTGTCTCTTTTGAATTACAAAAACCCCGATACCTTCTCTAGATGCATCGCACTCTACAACAAATGAAAGAGAAAAATTAGGAATGACAAGAACTAGGCATGAACTCATTACCTCTTTGAACTTGTCAAATTTATTTTAAGCTTCAAGTCCATCCATGCAAATGATTATTTCTTGGTTAAATTAGTCAAAGGGGAGTAATTGGAGAGAAACCTCTGACAAACCTTCTATAATAATTGGGCAACCCAAATAAACCTTTTAGATAAGTAAGATTGGTCGGTGGGGACTGATCTAAGATTGTATAGATCTTCTATTCGTCTACTTGTACTCCCCAAGAGCTTATAAAATGTCCCAAATATAAAATTTTAGTCAACCCAAACTCACATTTTGATAACTTGGCATAGAAGGAATGCTTCACCAAGATACCCAAAATAGTATCCAAGTGTTCTTTTCATGTTTTACTATAAATCAAAATACCATGTCAAAGAACACTAAAATAAATTGCTTAAGTTGTCTACTAAATACCTTATTCATACAAGATTGGAAAAGTTTTTGATAAATTTGTGAGGCCATATGGCATGAATAGAAATTCAAAATGTCCATAGTGACACCTGAAAGCAATACTCTCCATAACTTCTTTTCTCAAATGTGTTTGGTGGTAGCCTACCCTTATATCGATCTTTAAAAAATATACCTACGCATGTAACTCATCAATGAATTCATCTATTCTTGATGCCCTTCTCATTTAATGAGTTGTAATCTATGCACATTCTCATTGTGACATCCTTCTTTTTTACAAGAACCACAAATGAAGCAAACGAGCTAGAGCTTGGCCTTATGACACCCATGTCATGCAACTCCTTAATGGTCTTCTCTATTCCTCCTTGTAAACCCTTGGATGTTGATAAGGTGTTGTGATAATAGGTTTTTCACCACGTTCTAACTCAATCACATGCTTAAATCCCTTATCGGGGGTAATGCTAGAGGCAAATAATTAAAAACTAGATTATGCTTATCAAGAATTGATTTAATTTCAAAATGAATTTTTCCTTATTTCTTAAAAAATCTCATTGTGTGGATCATGATTGTTGTTTCCTATGCTACTTGTCCTCTTCAAAAAGTCTTTTCCTTCCTCTTGGAAGAAACCACTTTGGGAGCTTCATTTGATAGGCCTTTTAGCAAAATCTAGTCTTTCCCATTTGAATTAGATTTGAATGCCATGGTTTGGTGGTTTATATAGTATCCCCCAATAGAGTGCAACCATTGAACGCCCAAGATAATGTCAATTTCTCTAATTCCCACCACATAAAAATCGTCACATAACTCATAATCACCCAAATTCATTTTGAATTGCCAAACCACTCGAGTGCATGGTAAGGTGAAACCATCAACAACAGTGACATTGAAACCTTCAAATTATTCTATCTTAAATTCTCTTATAAGAATATAGTTCTCATCTATAAAGTTGAGGGTTGAACCATTATCAATAAGGATGGTTGTCCATTGACCAACTATAACTCCTTAAACTCTGAATGAATGATATCTAGGTGCTCTAGATAACGTTGTTATAGTGACTCCCTTACTAATTTCTCTTTCTTTCTCTACTTCTACTTCTTTAGTATCATGGATGTCTTCATTATCATCTGTACCATAATCTGAAACAACTTCAATAAATTGCACTGTTCCCATAACCAAGTATCTTTGTCTTGGAGCCATGGTATTCTTCAAGTGAAGCTAAGCTTTTTCCTCCAAATTTTAGATTTCATCATTTCATCCACATTCTTATTGGCTATGTTTGACACATTCTTTGGTTGAGGAATTTAAGGAGTCTTTTTCTAAAAAATCCCTTTATGTTTCCAAGGATTTGGTGGTTTGGATTGATGAGATACAAATTTATTTGGCATGGGAACCTCAACTTGCAAACTTCTTTTGATTGCTTCCTACAAGGTTGAGGGTGAGAAAGCTTTAATCAAACCCCTTATAGGTTCTTCAAGACCCTCAAGGAAGAAGTACATAATCCTCTTTTCTATCATGTATGGCACAATAAAAAGAATCTTATGAAAACTCTCAACATATTCATTGATATAATTTGTTTGCTTCAAATTGGACAATTCTTTAAAATACTCCTCTCCGTATTTGAATTCAAATCTATCTATCAATCTTTGACTAAAACCACTAGAATTATATACCTAGTTATGACCTTGAGTGGTCATACCATGGCACCACCAATCATAAGCAACTCTTTCAAGATGTAATGTTGCATATTGTATGGAATCCTTCTCTTTCATGGGATTGAGGGTGAAAAAGGTTTGCAATTTTTGTAACCAGGATCTAGCAAATATTTTTCCTGTTCCATCAAAGGTTGGAGATGAAAGCTTGTTCAACTTACTCTTGAGCTCTTTCCCACTCCAATATTGTTCTCCCCTCCTTTGATCCTTTTCATGAATCTCCATAAATTTCTCAAATGGAACAATTGCTTTAAAAGCCTTAGATTGTTCAACTTACTCTTGAGCTCTTTCCAACTCTAATCTTGTTCTCTTCTCCTTTGATAATTTTCATGTATCTCCATAAATTTCTCAAATAGACTAGTTTCTTTAAAGCCTCAAATTGTTTAACATAATCCTCATACTATTTGGTAGCTATCTAAACTTGAGATATTTCTATTGAGATGATAGGGGCAACTCCTCCTTCATTATCAGGTGGGAAAATGTCTTTGGTTTTTCTTGAATTGAGAGTTTATTTCCTTGTTTCAAAGGTACTTCCTACTGATTCATTATCTTCAAAGCCCTTCTTATTTTGTTGTGACAACATTTGTTTCATAAAAAAAATCTAGTTTATCTATTGTTGCAAAAAAAAACTCTCTACATCCTTTGTTAACTTTTGTTTCCCCCTTCCTTCTTCAACCATGATTGCCTCTTCAAGAACAAAGCTCACCACTAAAGATTTCTTTTGCTCTTAGCTTATATATTTGATTTCTTTATCACTAGGAAGCATCAATCACATTAAACCCCACAGACTGAAAAGAAAATGGACCTAATACCACTGCAATAACCCTTGCCAAATTATTAAATTGACTTTAAATTCAAATTTGCAAATGAATGAAATTAGAGAAACTAGGTAAGATGAAATATTCACCAAAATTCTCCAAATTGAGATTGAATATTGTACAAATTGATGTAGAAAGTATTTTGTAGATTTTAACATATTTTTACATCATATTTTTTGTTAAATACAATGGGTAACAACAATATATATTTTTCATAAATTACATAAAAAAGAATTATGAAATCTGGAGCTCAAACACACAAAAAACCATTGCAACTTCAAAATAAACTCTCCATACTTCTCACAATTAATTTGAACAACAAAATACATATAAAAAAACTCCAACAACAAAAAATGAATGGAAATATATGTTGTTATCAACAACAATACAAATTGAAGCCAAATTTCTAAACTATTCACTCCAAACTTTTATAGATCACCTGCAAATATTTGAAAGATAATTACAACTGAACAACATTCAACACAAATTCAACCTTTGGATGAGATTACTCTCTGAGAACCTTTGGACCACTGCCTTTGAGCTTCAATCTCCTTGGTTTATCAGCCTTGGAGATTCTCCTTCATTGGTTTATTTTCCTCTAAAGAAATAACATTAGCAAATAAATATAAAACTTTTTCAACACATAGAAGGGAGGTGATTGCTCTATATATAGTGCAAATAAGGGCATATACATTGAAGAGGTCTAATAACTCCAATTGTCCAAAATAGGTGAGAGTTTTACCTGCTTATTAAATGTCGAATTACATGGTCACACCTAGTTAGATGAAGACAAACAAATGGTTATGAGATGTGACATAGCAATCCAAAAGAGGGTGCGAGACTCAACTACCCAAGTGTGGGTGAGAGTGACACATGTAATTGACCGATTATGCCATGTGTACTTATAATAACCATGTGTAAATAACCTAACCAAGCTTAATAATATGCATAGGAAAAAATATCCCCCAATATAAGGAAAATAAAAACCCTACATTAATTTTTTTTCAATTACTCTCTAGTCATGGGATTAGAACACCGATAGGATCTAGTTTGGTTTACTTGTCACATTGGTGGTGTTATATGGTTGCGAGGTATGAGCTAGTGGAAAATCAAATTTGAAATGGAAGCAAATATAAAATATCCAAACACAATTAATCACTAGCAATTTTAGAATCAAGACTTCAATTCCCTATGAAATCATCCTAACAAAGATATGAAATTTCTCTTTAGATGCAACTATGATCAAGTTATCATGTTACTTGAAAAAAGATAAACAACACGAAGATTGATAGGTGGCCTAAGGTTTTAAGAGATGAAGAGTTGTCAAGAAGGAAGTAACCATGGATGGAACAAAATAAAAAATAGATTAATAATGAGACATTAGCCTAACCTCAACGAAGACAAAAAACTATGTGAATGAAAAGTTTAGAATGACGTGGATGGAGAAAACAAGTAGAATACAACTACATTATATAATAGGGTTCAACCTGACTTATGAGCATTATGAAAAAGTTTATGTAAGGGCTAAATTAAATGAAAAGAGAAAATCCTCATTAGTCAATGAAGATGTGAGATAAAAAGACAAACGACAACTAAAAAAATGAGAAGAAATAATTTGTATTTTTACACCATAAAGATAGTAGAAACATAAGAACAATTCATCTTTGAATACCTTAGATACAAGAACATCTAAATCAAATATGAAAAACCATTAAAAAAATTGATAGTGCTGCCAACTCAAATAAAAAAGAGGAGGAACAACTTTCTAAAGGACACCACAACCAAGTTCAATTTTATGCTCTTATAAATATAAATTAATTATTGCATTTCATACAAAATCAAAGAAGCCCCTTGCACAACCACACCATACGATTTAAAAAAAAAAATGGTAACCAAGCGAGGGAATGAACTCTCTCCTCCATTTGACCACTAGCGGTCAATCTTCTCGGGTGTACGGGCATTCTCCAGACTTATACGAGGCTTTGTTACAGGTATAATTTGATCGCGACATTAATTTTATACATTCTGTGAAGGTTGCATCTACTCTTAGAAGTTGAAAGAGCAACGGGACTTTGTAGCGGAAGTCATGTCCCAGTTTTGGAAGCCAGGCTCTCAGAAGCCTCAAACATTCGTCATCGACGATGAAGATGGAGGAGTCATACCATTTTCAGTTCATCCTTCTTCCGCCTCTGGGTAATTCATTTACTGCATAATAACTACTAATCCTCAATTCTTTAGTTTTGAATTGGCATTTTATTCATGTTTTTGCCCATTAAACAGTCTCCGCTAGTTCCCATTTTGAAGTTTGAATTTTATAAATGGTTTTGGTTTGTGTATACGTGTTGGGGAGGAATTAGCGATACGGGTTTGTTGTCATTGGAGTTTGGCTTGTGGTCCATTTGAAAATCTTAAGGAGAAGTTCTTGATATAGGTTTGTTTGTTATTGCAGTTTCGGCTATTCGAGTCTGGAGAAACAGAGGCAGAGGCTCCCTGTTTTTAAACAGAGGATTGCAATTCTTTATTTGGTGGAGAGTCATGCTACTACTATCATTGTCGGGGAGACTGGAAGTGGGAAAACGACCCAGATTCCACAGGTTAATTATTTATTTCTTCATCTTTTTAAATTAGCTTATTTATTCTGTAAATCCTAGGCGAGGCTTTGGACTGCCTTCGAGGGTGTGTATGGTAAGCTTAGACTAGATATGCCCGAAGGTAGGCTATAACTGTTTCAGATAAACTCTCTTTATGTATGCTGGAATCATTGCTGCCATATTTGAACCTGGATCACATTACCATTACATTTTAATCCCTTAAGCATAAAGACAACATCTTAATTGAGGACGATGAGATTTGAATTCTTAACCTTCAACAAAAGTACACGATCGATCCCTCGAGACATAGTTCATCCTTTTCTATTAGTTTTTTGGCTATGGGCGTCTGGAGACTAATGACTTACAGTATCGTTTCTGGAGATGTTTTTGTCCTGCTCTTCAATGGTTGCATTGTCACGGGAGCTTGCCCTAGCAGTTCACAGGTGGGATTTGAAGCCAAATCTTCATTGTGACAGCTGTTTGACAACTCAGTCACACCTGCTTGGTTTATCTCCTGTATCAGATTTAGAAATATATTGCTTTTTATATTTGTTTTTTCCATTGGTAAATTAGATACATTCACAATGGAAAGGAAACATGCCACCAATCTTAGGCGCCGTTAGGCTTAATTAGGGCATTGATCACTGAGCATCTTTATGGTGACTACACTGCCTTACCAGTAAATCATGATCCGCCAATATTTTTAATGATTCTTGGTTCGTCCACATGATTCATTTGCATTATTTAGGTCAACACAGACAGGCAGTTGCGCATACGCAATGAAATATGTGATATCAAATAAAGTAAAACTTTCTTGTCTTTTTTTACAGGTTGAATTTTATATAATGCCTATAATTACACTGCAAAGAAGTGAATCTGAAGGCACTCAAAGATAACCTTGTACAAAACTAAGAATTTTTAAGTTTATCATTTATCCTTATTTTAAAAATGGCTATTAAGGCTATGAAGAACAGTACTCGACAAATTAAAAATTAAAAATCCAGACCTTTCAACATCACAACATCAACACAAAGATCTGTGTTGGAGTAACATTCAACCAGCTCAAACCATTCCGAGAACCTGCATTTCCGATTCAGAAACTGCTCCCTTCATCAATAAAAGCAAAACATGTGGGCCCAATGCCAGAATGGTGTCTGATGCTTAAATGAATGATACTTGTCCCTCTATCTTTTTATCAAATTTTTTCCAATGCGAAATGTTTCGTATTTAAACAAAACACAAAATACTAATTAGTAAAACGTGCTGTTTAATAAAGCACTGTGTGGGACTATCGTACCTTACTATAATGGAAGAAAAAACAAAGACAAAAGAAACATATGAACTTTGGAAGGACTAGAAATCATGTGTGCAGTGTAATTTATCTTTTATGGTTTGTGGATTGAATTTCCAAGATTTTTAATTCACAACAAAGAAGAATTTTTCAAGGAAAATTTCCTTACATAGGTAGAATACGAAGGAGAAATGTAAACCTGCAATCTGTTATAATCTGTCTGTTAAGTTACTATTTGCTAAGATGACTTGGAGGAAGGAGGGATTCAAAAGAGGTCTTGCGATGTGCCTCTTCATAATCAATGCCCACATATTAGGCCATATATCTCAAGTTCGGGATGCGTCTTGGATGCAAATGCAAATGGTTTTCAGCTTAAAACAGAAAGAAAAACTTATAAAGCCTGCCAGAAATGTCCCAAACAAGGGACATTACATTTTGTTTGTCTAATTGCTGTCTTCACAGTTCTCATTTCTGTTATATTCTGTTTTGTTTTAAACAGGTTCTTATTTTTTGAGACTTGTACAAGTGTATGTTCTGTTTCATAAGTTTGCAAATTTTATCCTCTATTCTTCTGGGATTATTGTTTTTCCTTGCTTAGGGGAGATCCTGTCCAAGTGATATGGCTTATATGGGAATAACTAAGTTTTTATTCTAACATGATAATTGTTGATGTAAATTGAATATTGAAACATTAACAAATCTGAATTTTTTTTTGTAACATGATCAATATAAACATTGTAAATCTGAAATATGGGTTTATTTGTATTATGTTTTGTACAGTATTTTTTCATGTGTATGTCTAAACACGTACATTTGTTTTTTAATTTTTTTTGGAGAGGGGTAAATGCTTTTGATCCAGAGCTATGAACTGGTGAGGTCTCAAATAAAGGCACCTCATCCCCAATATAAATGCTCAGCAATAATGTTCCAGTGGGATTTGAACCTTGGTTTCAAGAACCACAATGCCACGATTTAACCATCACACTATACCGATACCAGCCACATATATTTGCATTTATAAATCACACAAACACACACTAATATCTGCAAAACCAAATTTTGGGGTTCAGCACGTAGAGCTTTACACCCAAAATCCTTTTTGGATCTTTGTACCAACAATTTGATACATGTCTTTCTCTGGGAAGTGAAACACTAATTTGATACATGTCTTTCTCTGGGAAGTGAAGCACTGATTAGTCTGTCTCACCTTGGATGTCAAACAAGAAGATTCCATTTGTTTCTAGAAATTCTGTCAAATTTACCAGGTTACAGGAAACTTCCTAGTACATGTTGAGTTTCTCTAACTTGGTAATCCAATATAAAATTGACTTCACAAAATCTATTTAGGAAAAATGCTAAAAAAATCATTTTCACTTCTTTCAATGCCAAATCTGAAAATGATCTGATTTTGTTGTGCAGAAGCTACCTGCAAATGGCCATTCTACACTATTTTCATATTAAATTGAAGTTGGCAATGATTTGAGAAGACAACTAAAAATTTCCTTGGTTTTCCAACTTTTGGGATGGTTCATTTGCAAACCGAGTATTTATTTCCACACACATATATCGAATTATTGATTCCTTTTTATAGGTTTTTCCTTGGCTGTTTTTACTCTCATTCAATTCTCAACAGCAAAAAGAAAAAAGTAAAAATCTGAAAGTCCTGGAAAACTTCAAAGTAGAAAAATGACAAAGAATAAGGCAAAATATCGCTCTTACAAAGTCTCAGTATCATCAATCTTAATTTTTTGTGTTTTAATGCACTGTTTAGATTTTATTAATTTTTATGTGACTTCCCCAAAATTTGTTGCAAATTTGGTAATTTCCCTATTTTTAGGCTCCACTTCAACTTCTCCATCACATCTTCTCTTCTTGGTAAGTGCTTGATCCATACGAATTCAATGTCACTTAGCAAGATCCTCCTCATAAATACTATAGTTCAATCAGGCATTAGGCTATCGAATTGCATATGTAGTTACTTTTTTCTTGAGGTTTCTTTTCTAAAATTATTTTCCTTGTCACTCACTCCTTCAGTCTCATAAATCATACATGCACCTCCAAATATGTCTAAATTTTTTTTCCCAATGACTGGAGTTTTTGAGAGTGGTGGGCAAGCTAGCTAATGCTTCTGTTAACCTTCTTAGTTCTTCGGCTTCCTACTTCCTACTTCCAGTTTTTCTCCCTGGCCCTTAGAATATGGAGGGAATCCTAGTCGTTATCACTAGGATGTGCCATTTGTGTTAATTATTCTTTGAAAATCTTGTTTGGTTAGAAGAAAATAAATGTTAGATGCCTAATGCAGAAGTATTTGACTAGGAAATTGAAGCTTAGGGCAGTTCATTGTATTTCTGATTTCACTTTCATTCCATGTAGTCTTTTTAGAAATTATCAATAATAGTTGCTGAAAATCCTATTTGTATTTTTTTGCTTGATAGTTACTTTTGATTTGAATCTATTTTTTTCTTGGAAATGTTTTTACATTATTGCCTCACATACAATTTCAATTATGATATTTTACTCGAAACCCTTGTCATGCTTTTGGTTATTCTGTGTGGCTGGGTTATCCTATTGATTGGGCAATTGGACCTTGTCTGCTGTGCATTATTTTCTTAACTAAAGATTTTTTTTCAATTACCCATGTAGTTGACGCATATGTTTTCTCTATGGATCAGTACCTCAAAGAGGCTGGTTGGGCAGAAGGTGGCCGAATAATTGCTTGTACTCAGCCACGAAGATTAGCAGTTCAGGTACTGAAAACATTTTCTTCTTGTTTTTCAGTTTTTTCTTGCCATATTTTCATAATAGCTCGGATCACTAGGGTTTGGACGTGAATGCCATATTTTGGAAGGGTTTTATGTGATTGGTGACATCTTTCATCATTCGGATTTGTGTTTCAGACTTGGAAAAATTTATACCAAACTTCAGTTCAAAAGGGTTTGGATTTGTTTGAGCAAAGGCTTGATAGAATTACATTGCTAAGTTGTACAAAGGGTTTGAGCACTTACCTTGGAAACCTATCGCTAACCTTTGGAGGTGATTTAAGGAGCTATTTTAGACATTTGAGACAGTCTCATCCTTGTTTCAAGTCTGCCATAAAAAATAGATTTATATTCAGATTTGTAATCAACATCCATACCTTGTTGATTGGCATTTTATGCATCATAACATTGAAGGCAACAATTGGGTATGTCATTGTATTGAATCTCATTGAATTCAATAAGAAAACCTTGTTGCTTAGAACTACATCAAACTTCTGATTTTAATTCCCGTCCATATATTTGTTGTTATTTTTTATGTTAAATGTTTCTATAATTGCTTCATATCATGGCAAAAACATCTATGCATTGAAAACTCATAAAAACCAAACCAAAGCACTTAAAAAACAAACTCAGAAGATTCAGACCACCAATCAAAAAAAATAGGGCAGAATAAGGGTGGGATATTACAAAACTTAACAGAATAGCAGATTTATAATACGACATTTCCTTTTCAAGAAAGGAACACATTTTTGAATTGACAATATCTTACCTTATTGCAGTTTACTGGAAATAATGAGAATGCAATCCATACAAGATAGTTTGTGCGATTAGGAATAGAAAAGGCATGCGTTTGAATGTGCAAGCTTTTCTTTACATTCGATAATATCCTTCCATACAAGGATCTCACTAAGGAACAGTCCCACGTCCAATTTGCAGACCCAGGAGGGAGTAATGTATTTCTGAAATCCCCTGCTCAGTCCCACGCTCAATCTGGAAATGATTATAGTTTGCAATATTTCTCCTGAACACTTCTCAAGTCACCTTCTACTCAATGCATGGTAGCCACACCCAGATATATGCTCAAAATTGATTCTTGTCCCCTCACGCCACACATTACACTAACAACAATGATAAATATTGTCTGGTAAGTAACTAAGTATTATGCTAGAGAAGATTATTGTTTGGTGAATATTCACATTGCCAACAATATTACATCTGCCCAACAAGCAAATATGATAACTTTTATTACTTATGAAACAGCGCTTTGTTAAGACAATAATAGGACTTTAGTCCCAACTAATAAACTACATATTAGAATAAGCATCCAAAATAATAGCGCCAGTGTGTAAATTCGTCTCCAAAGGAGACTTCACAAATTTGCTCAAATGTGAAACCTGGTTGAATTCACCCTTAGAAAGAGTTGGGTTTTCTTCCAACCCTTTATCAATCTGCTGAAGGTTTTCATCCTCAGGGATCCAACTTATCACAGAGCATCATATAAATGCAACATATTAATTCATCATACCAAATCATGCCTTACTATAAGCCAACAAGACTCCTTATAAAGGCCTCCAATCACTATCTAGAAGATTAGGCCACATTTAATATTTGCAACTCTTGGAGAACTTTATTTAATAAAGTGACGATTTTAATATGTTATTAATTTATTATTTTAGTTAAATTAATCAGTTATGAGTCATCTGTTGATAGGTGTTTTTGTGATCAATTAAGGTCACCCCAAGGTTCGTGTTGTTAGGTCTTGACGTTTGTAATGGATAGAATTTGTGAAATGATGTGATTTGCTATTCTCACAAAGGGACTTACACAATTGTTTGGGATTTTTATCAATTCTCTCCTATGGAAACTTCAACAATTCTTACAAGATCTTGAATGATGTAAGATTTTGCAATGTGTAATGTCCCCTACTAGGTTTAGGCTTGTTTTAACCATAATTAAGTTATTTCAATATACTCATGACTTAAACTAAGCTGATTAGGAGACATATCTCGAATCGGTGATATTCCATGGTTCAATTGATCAATTTGCTACTAAGTAAATTGTTCATCTACCCCAATGGATAGTTAACTCTATCATACTAGATAATTAATTTTATTCTGATTCATTATAAATCATTTACATATTTATTAATTACTAATTGTATGAATTATTATGCATTACTGCGATTAGTTTCTAAAAAATATTATAATAATTATAATTATTAAAGTAATAGCTATATTTTTAACTTTTATATTACTATCTACATTATTATTAAATTCTGAATAAGAATATTATCGGACTTCATATATTAAGCAAACATATTAAACACGACCCATGCATACCACCAAGAACAAGGATGTTACTGCCTGTAATTAATAATAGTTCTGATCTGATCTGTATAGTTCTTTTGTCTTTTTATTCTGCTGTTCGATTCATTTATTCGTCTGTCTAAATTATATTTTTTTCAGAATTATATTATACTCTATATCCTCCCTTCCTTGGGACCAAAATCTGAATATATACATATACTCTTCCTTACCTTTTCACGAAGATTCAAGTCCCTTCTAACTTTTCTTTTCATAAAAGCATCGCCTCTATTCATAACTATTAGTTATAAAAAAACGATTCGTAGAATGACTTGTAATTATTAGCGCATAGGAGAAAAGCAACTTCAATCTTATGCGATTTATTGACCACGATAAGTATATTTCCTTTGTTTTTATCGAAGATCTTAGACTTTGGTTTTTGGTTACCACCGATCTTCAACCAACTTTGACCATGTTAAGATTCTTAAGACGTGGCTTTCCACTGTTTCCATGTCAGTTTTGACAGTCTTTGCATCCACCGCAGAAAGTGAAGAGGAATTACTTACGGACAGTAATATGCGCAAGTTTTTAGATATTCAAATGTCTTTATTATATGAATATCTTTTAAATATTATGAAATATACTGATTTTATCACTGCATATGTACTTCCAACCTCATGATATATTCTGTGTATACATATTCTGTGTGCATCTATATTACTGGATATATAGATTACTGTTTATAGATCACTGTAGTACTGCCTGCATCTATATGTTTAGATTAGGATTACAATCAAACTGCTGCATATGTATGTGTAAGGCGTACTAATGTAAGGCATCCTCGGAACATAGTAAGCATACAATCTTCTTTGTCATGAATGACAATTTTTCCATCAAATTATGTTTATAATATAATATAAATTTATTTTTATTCAAAGATATTATTAGTAATAAATATTAATTAAATAATAATATTTAATAAATAAATAAATTTCAAATAATCATTTGTTGGTAATTATTATATTAATTAATAATAATTGATATATATATATATAACGATCAAGGACGGGACATGACACAATGGCGTTCTTCAAATTAATCCTAAGAAAGACTTTGAAACAAAATGCAAAAGGATAAGGTTTAGGAATCTAATCTACTTTTAACAATGCAAGAAATGATTGTTGACTTAGTGAAACCAAACCAAGCTTTGCTTTCCCACGAGGAAACAACTACACAAAGATGATGCAATCTCCAAAGGTATGCCTGAGATTTTCAAATCACTTATACACATCAACACCATTACACCGAATCAATGAGCATAAAGCAATTGAAGTTAAGCTTCTAAAGTGAGTTTAGACTAACCATGAACTACAATTCGCAATCAACATACTACAAATGGTATGAACATAAATGGTTTCACCATGAGTCAACAACAATGTCTTCCATTCAACTAATTTAACCAATCTAAACTAATGAGAAGTAGGAAACCATGCTAACATTCAAAACAACACAATTTTTCACCAAGCTTCAATGAGTTTGTATTTACTTTGGCAGTATTTTGGTAACAATTTAAAAAATTCCCCCATTACAAATGAAAAAGGCAAGCCTTATATAGACTTCTTGTTACAAACCAAGGGCCTAGATTGATTTTAAATCAATGGCCAAGATCAAACAATAAAACCCTAAGGTGGGGTTAGTTATAGATAACACCCTAACTACCACCTTTTTACAACTTTTGACCAATGAAAAATAAGATATCCTCAATGACACAATTTGCGAGGAACAAGAGCAAATAAGAAAATCCATGTCTTCTAGGATTGTAACAAATCATCTTTTAGGATTGTGTGCCCATTATCTCTTTCTTTGATAGAAAATTCAACGAACCTAGACATTATGATCAAGCTCATTTATCGGTGGACTTTGTGTGGCCTCCACCTTGTATTTAATGATCGCCAAATTAGTTGTTCTTGTTGCAAAAGTCTTTTCCCACTCCGGTCCTTGTTTTTGAAAACTATTCATGAAGACCATGAATGAGGCATTATCTTCTAGACGATTTTCCAGAATGGAACCCGCAGTCTTGAAAAAGATACTCTTCATTTTGTCCTTTAGGTCATCTACATTCATAACTTCATTATCATTCACCACTTGTCCAAACATTACTTCCACGGAAATAAGGATTCTATCTTGGATATCCTTGATCATTTTCCTTAGTTGAGCACAATCTTCCTTTGCCTTCTGAAGGATTTCTTTCCTCAAAATTAATGCACAATACCAACGGTGAAAGTCAAATGCTTGATTCACTTCTATCACATTTCCATCCACTAAAGTTTGCTAGGGAGTATGCATTAACACATGCAAACGGGGAATGGTCTTTTCTTGAACAACCTGAAATTCTTCACACAATGCAACTATAACTTGCATTCTATCTAGGAGAGTTACAACTTTCTCATATATTTGTATCTTCCATGAACTCATTTGCTCGACCCAAAACACTTCCAACCCATCCTTTCACTGCTTGAGCTGTCAATTTCATCCCTTCCAAGTCCTCAACTGAATCCTTTGAAGGTATTGTAGGAGGTACAAATGTTCTCTCAGCTTGTTGAATTGGATTTATCAAGTGCTATATGTAATCTTTCAATCCATTTACTTTTGTTTTTAGCTGATCCTTCTCTTCTTCCTTTCTCAATCTCTCTTTGATTGCCTTCACAAGAATCCTCTAATTCTTCAACCTTCTGCTCTTTTGTTGTTGGCCCCAAGTCAACTGTCATTACTTCATATTCTTTTGGAGTAATATCTTCTTTTGCCTTACCAATCTTTGGAACTACAACTTGCATTGTGCGAGATGCGGAAATTTCCTTTGTAATCTTGGAGTATGTCTTTGCTTTCTTCTTTTCTATGGATTTACCTATCCGACCTAGAAAATACTCCAAGTCATTAGTTGGATCTTTTTCTACTATAGATTTCTTCCTCATTCGATTCTTCAACGTTTCAGGGGCTATTGATTGCTCTACATCTTCATCTTACTCTTCATGTTCTTGGAATCCTTGAAGTGCTGATTTCATTCCATCATTGAGCCCTTCATCTAGAAAACTCATGTCCGGATCTCCTTTGACTTCCTCAATCAATATTGTGCCAGGTTTCATACATTGATCATCAAGAAGACTTTCCATGCCTTGAGAAGGATTTGTCTCTTGGTTGCTTTGTCGAATAGACTCCAAAGATTTGTTTACATTTTGACCATCTTGAATATTTGGATCTAATCCAACTTCCTTTCGTGGCTCATTCTCAGCGATGGATGTTAGATTTTTGTTCATTGAGAAGACAACTTCTTGCACTGAAGAAGAACTAGTTGATGAGTGAGTCATAGTTGACTCATACTTTCTAGCTTTTGGTTCTTCACTAGGAACTTCTTTTCTTTTTGTCTTCTTGGCTTGTGAACTTTCGGATGTGTTCTTCCCTTTCTTGTGACTTTTATCTTCTTGTCCACTCCTATCTTCCTTGGTCCCAATTTCTTGTTGTTCTTCAGTCATTTCATCATCAGAGGATTGTGATTCCGAATCTCCCATCAAATCATAAGTGAAAGGGATATTCTATTCTTTCAACTTACTAACTTGTTGATCCATCCATCTTCTTGTATTTGCCATGATTGGTCTCATTAACACATTAAGATCTTCTATTTGAGCTTCAGTCCAATTAGGTGAGGGAAGAGGTTTTCCCTTTTCTTCTTCAAAGTGATGTTGAACATAACTTCCATCATCTTCAAATTGATCCAGCACAAAGAATGGCTAACAAATTCTAATTATCTTTATTGATAGTAGACATTAAGTTTCCACAGTCCATCATTGTATTGAATTTAAGCCTTTGGATTTGACTGTGTGTGTTTTTTGTTATCAAAAAATAAACGTTCGAATCATACTCTATGATTCATCATCAGGATGAGCTAGAGAAGAGAATAAGTGTGGATTGCAGACCAAACACTAACTTAAATAGTGAAGGGGGTTGGTGGGAAGGAGGGGAGGGAAATGCACAAGGATCAAGAGATTAGAAAGAAAAATAATAAAAGATAAAAAGAAAGAAAAATAAGAAAGACTAATAACTTGAAAGGAGAAATAATAAAGACACAACATACAAGTAAACAAACACATACAAAAAAGAATTAATAAGTAAAATATGTGTGTGTGTGTGTGTGTGTGCATTTATATACATACATACAAAAAACACACACAGTCAAATCAGAAGCTCAAATTCAATATCTTTATTGATAGTCTAGAACACATTCTTTTTCTGATTTCAAAAGCATCCACTGCATTTGCCCAATGGTCTTCAAGGTGTACCTTGTGCCTGTATTTTCTTCCACTAGCTCTCCTAATATTGTGATAAGGATCAAAGTTCATTGTTGATGTGTAGGTCACAAGGGAATAAAATTGCAACTCCTCATCAGATTTCTCAACTGCTTGAATTGAAGGACACATTTCAATTGAATTTCCAAGAGTGATTGGAAAGGTTACCCTGGCCTTGTTCTTGTTCTTCTGAATCTTGTCATACATGGATAATTTCCTTGTAACTTCTAACAATACCATCTTGTCTGTTGAATGCCTTGGAAGCCTATAAGGATGGGATGAAAATCCTTGCAATCTCATGTAAGTGAACTTGGGAAACTGAATAAACCATGAACCATACTTTTTCACTAACTCCTTGGCTTCTTGTGACAATCTCTTATAGGTGCCTTCTTGTAGGATTCTAACATTCTACATTGAGAAGGCATCATTCACCCTTCTAAAATGAGCAATATTGTGAAAGTGTAATTGAGGATAACATTCATACACTTTGATTTGTCCTTCACCGTTCTCAACTAGCCCCTTGCATGTTAATCCTCTATATCTATAGCTCCTTGCTAACATATAGACAATATATGAACTCATATAAAATGATCGGGAACGTTCTAACTTCCTCAATTGGTCATCTAGATTGTCACTGACTATCTTAGCTCAATTGATCATCTTCATTCCAGATGATATTTCTTCAATATAGTAAAACATCCATGGCTCTAAACTAGAAGCTTGAGGGCATCCCATGACTCTATTCAACAATGTGACAAGATCTCCGTATTCCTCCTTGAAGTCTGACCTATTAAGTCTCTTAGGCATCTTGGAATAGTGAGTTCTTGGTTTAAACAACCAAGTATTATTGATGATTTTTGCACAAGTGTCAGGTCCATCATTGTACATCTTCAATGCTTTTTTTGTCTTATAGATTGTGGAATTGTACATTGGAATATCAAATGCTTCTGCAATAGCCTCCTCTGTAAGATAAGCCAATATTCTGCCTTCAGGAGCTACCACATTTCTTTCCTCAGGATCATAATGTTTAGCACATTCCACCATCGATTCGGTACACTTTATTGTTGGAGGAAAACCAGCAGCTTGTACAATCCCATTCTCCATCATCTTCCTAGCTATGTTTGATAGATTGTGTCCATACATTCATCCTTTGATCTTCTCCATATCTATTTGTCCAAGGTTCATGTCTCCAACCTTCCTCCATTGTGAAATGATCTTGGACTCTAGAAACACCCCTTTGAAATCATTCTTCATTTGAGCTTGTCTCGACATACCTTCGGTCTTAGCACCCCACATCTACTCCTGAAAAAGAAAGAACTTTGAGTTACATTTGTGAATAGATCCCTAGGTCAATTCCAAAAATATTTTAAGTGGAATGAAAGATCATGATAAGGTAATGAAAGTTCAAAATCTTGGATTCCTAACATCTTGAAGAACTTTGAAAGAAATTCAATGAAAATCCTTCTTCAAATAAAAATTGTGAAACACATTGTATTCTTAAAAGAACAAACTCATTAGGATTTTCAAAATATCACCAATAATTCACAAACCCTTCCAAAACCTTGATCTTCACCTCTTGGATAAAATTTTCCAGAATTTTAATCTTTAATGAAGTCTGATTTTTCTTCCTACAATCTGGAAATTCACACCCTTGACTTGGAAATTTCTGTGGTAATGATTTTTCCTATCGAAATGCTCATTTTGGTGAGGAAATTTGCTCAAATTTGCATGCACATTGCTTGAATTTTCTCCAAGGAATCACCTCCCTTTTTACTTCTTCTGATTTATTCTTTGACAAGATTCACCCTCTTCTCCTTCAACACTTGGCTTTGAATCTGATTTTATTGCACAAATTCATCTTTTTCTCTGCTGGAATTCAATCCTTAATTCTGCTCCTTATTTGCTCTTGAATCTGCTCCTAATTTGCACTACTTTTAATTCGTTTTGAATGATGTAGAAATGACTTCTCCCACCTTGCATATATATGTGCTCAAAGGCAATTACACCTTGTCATGGGTCGGCTAGGTAAGGATTTCCCTTAATTTTCAAATTGCAACTTCTCTCCATCTCAAGTTGGCATTCTTCCTTTAGACTTTCGCAAAATAAATAAAAATGAATTTAGGAGGGAATTTCACGTGTTTGCATTCAGGCCAGCCTCCTTGGTGACTTGATTTCATCTTGTTTTGAAGGGCTATATATACAAGATAGAGCACTCACATTCCTTGGCAGGAATTTCATGTATTCATGTATTTATTTTCATAATTTTTGTGTCTTCTCCAGACCAGAATTTCATAATTTTCATCCTTGTCTTTCACTTCTACACAAGAGTTTACTTCATAATTTTCTCTTCAACCAAGTTCAAGACTTGACAAAACCAAACCATTCTCACTCTAAGGCTAGAAACTTTGAAACTACTGCCGAATCTACGCTGAACTAAGCAAACACCTAAGACTAGCAACTAAGCAAGCAAAAACAAGGGGTCCCCATTTGCAATGGGGTGGTGCATGAAAAGGTCACAACATCATCCTTTTGAAATAATATTAATTTTTGGATAACTTAATCAATTAATTTAACTATGTCACTAGGGTTAGGCCCCAGGGTTTAATATTATAAACCCTTAAAAAATAGGGTATAACATCGAACACCCTAGTGGCTAGGGTTTAACTTTAAAAACCCATACCATTACGTGTTAAATTAATAAAAAACTCAAGAAAGAAAAAAGCCTCTAGGTTATACTTAAAAGAAAATAAAGGATATTTGTTTAGTGGCTGAAGAATTAGTCTGCTCTAATCAATTGGCTTGCATTCAATGTGAGTCAATTCTGGTGTCAATTAATGCTACTTCATCAAGCTCTGAATATCCCATCAGAAAATCAAAATCTGCTCTGTAAAAAGGAGACAGATGAAATATGTCAATTTTTTTCACATAAATTATGAGTTTTTGGCAATTTTTTCTTCCTTGGGAATTGTGCCAAACTTTGCAAAAAAAGGTTCCAATGCAGATCAGTTCACTGACCAGTCTGAGTGCTGAGTGCTCATGATTTGTCATGAGATTCAGCAGATTTTTTCTCCTACAATTTCAAAGTTGAGCCTCAATAATTTAAATTTAAATTTTTCTTATCCTTCTTTCTAAAGAACAATTTCCCTGTTTGTTTTTTTACTTTATCCATTTCCCTATTTCCTTTGTCAGTCTGTTATTTCTCTATTTATCTATTGTCCTCCATTTCCTCCTGTTTGCTTGATTAGTAAGTTGGATTGGTGACCTGCTATAATTGCAAGTGTCATTAGCTTACTCTGTGATTGAGGCTTAATTTTCTTGCCCACAGCTTGCTTGGAGCTTTTCTTGTATTAAACTTGCTTGCTACTTTCCTTTTGTTGCATAAAAAATGTTTTTTTGGTCAGGCCTCATTTAGTCCATTTTAAATTGAAAATTACCTGTACATAAATATTTTTTTGTCTCCCGTGCATTTTTCCTTTTTCTTGGATATGGTTGAATACCTGGGATGGTCTCTTATGGTTGCCCTTGTTTCTTGACCTAATTTGGCTTCACTGCTGGCATAATTATTTGCTATGAAACCACTCCCTTCTATTAATGCTTATTTCTTCTTCCACCTGCCTTGTTGATATGTAGTATGTACAGTCAACCTGCCTGTGTGCTGGCTTGGCTGTACACTCCACCATTTGGGTTTTCATCTTCTAATTTAGCCAATTCATGCATATAACTGACCTTATTGTGTGCTGATCGACTGTACACCAAGAATGGCTTGCTCTTTGTGGTGACTGACTGAGTTGTGTGGTAAGGTTGTTTGTGTTGTTTGATCACACTATCATAGAGATGATTTCTTGCTCTCCTTTTGGGCTGTTTAAATTGTACGTCAATCTAACTGTGGAATGGCTGATTGCAGCCCAAAATAAGTCTCTGTTTTCAAACCAAAACTTTCTTGGTCAGTTGAGTGGATATCTAAAACTCTCATGTAAACTTATTGAAGGATATCTTCCAATGGTTTGGTACTTTGAGAAGAAAATAAAATGCTTATTGAAGAATCTGCTCTTGTTGGTTCTCCTCCCCACTTGATAAGTTGATAGAGGGCTTGCATGCTTTTCATATGTTATGGAAGTGAAAATCAATGCAACTTTGCTTGGTATAAATCTAATAACCAGATCTTTAAACTCTAAGGAACCTTTTGTCTGTGGGGTACAAACAAGAGTTTTCTTTCAACTGAGGACCTTTGAAGTGCACCTCTATAACCATATAACCATCTTAATCAGCTCACATATTTTTTCATTGGAATTTCATCTTATGCACTGCATTAGTTTTTGTTCTGCTGTTCTGGTACCAGATCTTGGTTGTTCAATTAATGTGCTGTAAATGTTTTTGTTTGTATTATGTGGTTTATCTATGAGTCAGTTTAAATCTTCTTTTTCCAATACAACTCTGCAAATTTCAGAAATAGAATCTGATAAGTCACAATTATGACAGCTTTATCTGTTATGTTTATTATCTTATTTTATTGTTATTATACATGGATAAAATAAGATTTTTTTAGGACAACTTTGGCATGCTTGATTCTTTGAAATTAATGATTTGCTATAACATTCTTAAATATGCTTTCCAGACAGTTGCTTCAAGGGTGGCAGAGGAGATGGGTGTAAAGGTTGGTGCAGAAGTTGGGTACTCAATACGTTTTGAAGATGTTACTACTCCGGTATATACTTGAGAAAATACACCATAATTAGGATAGGCATACTAAATTAAGTTTTGGAAATATGATCAGTGCATCTTTTTCTTTTGTAAAGCCTAACAATTAAGTGGTTCAATACACATGGATTTATGTTGATGCTGTGTTCATAATTGCCATTAATCATGAATCCATGCATGTAAGACGCGTTATTTATAAAGCCAAGATTCAATTGCTTATTGTATAAGGTATCGTTTATTGTGTATAATAAATATGCCTTGTTTGTTTCTAATGATATCCAACACACCATATTATTGTATACAATTTATCTTCAAGTCTATTCACTTCTCACTTACTCCATATGTAGTAATGTTGCAGAAAATTCTGGAAGGTTGATGCTGCTTGTGTCAAGCTTTGCAGATAATTGTGGATTGCAATGAAGTTTTGGGCTATTTTAATTGTCTTTAGAGGCTATATGATTGTCAAAGCAAGGTGGAGAATTTATTACTAAATCCTATTTGTTTTGGTCAAGATGAAAGAATATAACCTCAAGGCTTTTTCTGTAGAATTATAATCTTCCTTTTAAAACTTGTTTCTGAATACCATGATCTATGCTTTCATCCCTATCAACAAGATCATCCACTCAACAGACTACCTAACATCTGCTTCTCAATAGACAAAGACTGATAGGGTCACAAATTCATCTTCTGAGGAGGTCATGGCTTCCTCCCAAAATGCAAATCCATCCAGTCTGAATTTGAGAACTGCCGTGTCAAACAAATCAAACTAATCAAACCAGATTTGCAAGGACGAGTTATTAAATTTCGTACATTCATGCACAAAGAACAGTAAGAAATCCCACTTTCCCCTCCAAAAATGAAACTTTTTAAACCCCTCCAAAGCATCATTTCTCAATAGATAATGTTTGCAAATTCATGGGCACTTTTCCAGGCCAAAAAACCTTAGACAATGTTTCTAGGAAAAGTAGAGGCCTGTTGGATCTGTGCACATCTTTATGATACCTAAAAGGTTTTTCATGGCTATCTTCTCCTTGAAATAAGAAAAGACGATGCCTTGCAAGGAGATCATTGATTTATGCAAAGATCAGGGTTTTTTTCTTTAGAAAACGTTGGTCACTCATCTTTAGCTTGACAGAGGATCTTCCAAGAATTGTGCCTTTTTATTAGTTGACTAGTAGATAATTTATTCTTCATCATCTTTGGAGCAAACCAAACATCCTGCACTATGAATTTTATTGCATTATTGAGCACAATCCAAATATCCTCTTTCCTGTCTAGTGCATGTGTTTTATGATCAAAGTGCTAGTCTCTACAGTAAGTGAAATCTTCGTATGCACCAGAATCAAAGAACCAACAACTAGTTGTGTCATTGTTGTCTCAGGAAGGCACCATAATCAAATAACAATTAAAGCACACCTTTACTAGAGTTCAATCATTGACAAATTCTGCTCCACCTTGTCTGTTAAGGTGGAGCAGACATGTACCTAGGGTGGTTCTGCCACATAAATTCTCCAGCAAGGTTGTTAAGTTTTAATGATCAGATTAGATAGGCAATAAATCAAACACAAATGCACAGATATTATCCTGAGAAAACCTTCCTCTTGAAGGTGAAAAACCCAGCAAAGAAGTTCCTTTATATATATTGATGTACAAGATGTCTTTACAATGAATTTGCTTCACACGTGAAGCTATATGAATGGCAATAACCAGAATATACGATCTGCTATGGAAATCTGTCTTCCTTACCGATTCACAAACCGCTGTAGATAAATATCAACAGACTGCTGAGTGAATGATATAACTGCTGTAGATAGAACACAATCTTGATGTATGCAATCTGCTTGTATGTGATATACCGATCTGCTGTAGAAGATCACGAACTGTAGAAGAATATTAATATGCTGATCAAGGAATAAGATTCACTTGTATGTAGATTCGATGCCTTGGAAGTGAGAGGGGACCAAACTATATACACATGCATGGATGATGCCAAACAATACGTCTCCTCCAAAGGTCGGCTTCTTATTAAACCATCATGTTGCTTCATTGGAGATCGGTTATATTTTAACCAACACATTTTTTGTTTGACATAGATCATGACTTAATAAACATGTCTTATAATCCAAGGGGTGGCGAATTACACTTAATCATATTTATAAACACAAACATTGGCAAGGATATAAACGATGCATAGATAAATCGATCCACAAAATGTCTAAGGCCAGAAGGCCAATTAGACATTTGGATTTGCAAAGTCGGTTTAGGGAAGAATCTGACCGACGCTATAACATCAACAAAGGTCACTAAGACAGGGCAGAAATGTTAGTGATTTCTTCCTTGCAAATGAAAAGATAACAAGCTGTCAGTGAGATATACTTTTTGTGTGGTGAAGCCAAGTTCTTTTTCTGCCAAATGTCAGAAAATAATAAATATGGCTAATAGGTTAGTAATTGATGCCAAAGCCAGCAATATGAGGTTTTAGGTTTAAACTTAGCACACTTTTTAGTAGCTCAAACCATAAAAAGTTCCACCTAAAATGTGGCAATAAGCTGTTGAATGTGTGCCAAGGTGGGAAAAGGCATCAAATAGTTCTGCCAGCAAACAAGGAAATAGTGGCCAAACCATAGTTGCTCTCTGCCAGTACTTATAGGGTGTAAAATTAGACGTAAACCCAGGTGTGCATATCCTTTGGCTTTGCAAGTTTGTGATGGAAAAACCAAATAGTGGCTAAGTGTTCATTGGTGCCTGCTCAGGATGTTTCTGCCATCATTTTAAGGAAAACGTAAGACAAAAGTAGGTATGCTCTATAATGGTTTGACCAGCTAAAATATCCTACATATGTGCCTAAATGATGGCAATTTAATAAGTGAAGTGTGACCCTGTTTAAAATCAGATTAGTAAAGACAGATTGGCGCACATAGAGTGCCTTAGCCGCTTACTTTCTCTGCCCTATGCTTAGTTGGTGCAGGAGCACCTACCTATGAAGGCATGAGCCAGGAACAAGATGATTTTCTATTAGTTAGAAGCAATGTAATAAGACCCTATGGGTCCTTTTTGTAATTCAATGTCCTAGGAGTGTGACAAGGTTGTCCATGTTTGGGTCAAATTGTCATCTAGGGTATGGCAGAGCAAATTGAGTCAATAAGGGTCACAATGGTCTAAACTGAGGGATCAAGTGACCACTAGTCTATTTGAGTCATTTTTGATGTTTTAAAATCAAATGTAATCATTTTGGGGGACTATGATAGTCTAGAGTCTAAGTTGGTCAAATTATGCAAAAGTTGTCATATTGACAATTTGTTGTCATGACAATTTTGCACTTTTTGTAAATCGGGATTCTCCAACGGTCAGTTTGGTTTGAAAAACAGTTGGAGGAGGTTGTGTTTGTTTGGGAAACACCTTAAAAGGCCCCAAACACCAAAGAATGTATGTGGGTTGAGTTGGTTGATTTGGAAAGAAATTGAAACATCAAGAATTGTTGGAAACTCGAAGAAACCGTTTAATTTCTGTTGATTGCATACTGAAGGTGGATTGGTAAGAATGCCCATGGCATAGATCCTGTAACTAGATTGTTTTACCTTTGTTTTGCTTTCAGTGTGAAGTCTTGAAGTGATCGCTGCCCCATTCTACAAGCAAATCTCTACTGGGTAGCCTAAAACCTTCTAACCCCTATGGCTTGACTGCAATAATGGGTTTTGGCCTATCAATCCTTACCTGAGCACTCTGCTGTTACAAGAGATGATATGCCACTATATCATATGTCAGTACCAGAAGCCATTAAGAGGATACAATAGGATGAAGAGGATGGAGAACTAACCCTAGTCTTGCATCTCTATGTGACAGACCGATTTGATAAGTGCAGTGGGTGAGAATTGAGTGGTAGAGCACTGAAAAAGGGTTTGAATGTGCTAGAAGAGTACTTTGGAGGTTTACATGACATTTCATGGTCAGTGATGGTCACCCATTAGGAGAACCAAACCAGTTTGTGAAAGGCGTTTAGTCAAATAGGTCTAAAAGCCCTATTAGGTCTGTTAGTGCAGCACCGGTTGGAATACTTGCAAGTTGATCCGGTATCAGAAACTAAGATATTGTTTAGAACTCCCAAAAGGGTATCCGAAAATACAATTTGTTTGTCTAGATCCTCAGGGTGTCAAAAGTTATCACCTGATTCCCTCAAAAGGAGGCCTAATAGCAACCAGTTCAGGTTTGTGGGCGAATGAGTCAAGATTGATGTTCCGGTGGATCTAAACCATGAAATCCTATTTCATTTGTGTTAAGGTGTTGTGAGAACACCCCTCCAAGGATTGTTGTATTGAATTGGTCAAGTGGGCCATTCAAACCCTTAAGCCTAGTAGTAGCCCACTCATTGTATGCAAGGGTGTGTATAGTCACAGAAGAACTTGAGAAGTGTTAGTGTCTGTAAGTGGACATAGTGGAGCCTTGGGGTTTCCCAAGGTGTTTTTTGGTGTCATTGAACCATTGTTTGACTTGGTGTTGTGTAAGGATCGTTGGAAACAAGGATTACCGGTTGAGTCTGTGAGCCTGAGAAGTTGACTGGTTAACCCCCTTCCGTTCTGTTGCCTCCTCATCATTGGTCAAGAATATGTAAAGAGGTTGGAGTTTTAAACATACAATGAAGGGCTCAATGCCTAGATGAAGACAACTGTTGTTCAATTTTATTAGCAAATTCACATTTGCTGTTCATAGCAGAAACAAGGTCGTTTATTCACGATTTTTTAGGTATTTGGAGGAGTTTTCAGTGCCATTATAAATGGTTTTGAGGTACAGCAGTAGTCAAGTGCATTTTAAAAACTTGTCTCTGCTGGTGACAAGGGATTTCCAGCCTCCAATGCTGATGTGAACAGCCATTACAGTCCTAAACTGAGTGCTCCTCACTTCTAAGCAGTTGTCTTTCTTTTCTAGTAGGTCGAAATTGATCAAAATCCGCATGCCAAAACCCTAGGACAAGCAATGAAGAGGAATTCATTTTTTAGAGTTTGAGTTATTTTTATGGAAGCTTCAATGAAAGTGTTTCCAAAGTAAGTTTTTAAATTTGGACTATGTTACCTCGAGTTTCTGGGACGAGGACAATAGGGAAGGGGAGATATGTTTTGGGGACGGAGATTTTTTTTGCCAATTTTGGGGATGGCTAGGGGATGGCAAAGGGGAAGGTTATATAAAATATAGGGAAAATTTAAAATATATAAGGGAGTTTTAAATATCCATGTTTTATAGGGAAAATCTAAAATATATAAGGGAGTTTTAAATATTCATATGAAAACATGGATACAACATGCATATATACATTGAATTTATATGAAAACATGGATAAAGCATGTATATATACAATGTACATTATATAAAATTAACATATAACATTTATGTTCAATTGATGCGCTTGTTTGACCATCGATATTAATGGTATTGATTAGTCTACACTAGCCATTCCCATTGATAGTCATTCCAGTCCAAGCATGTGAGTTTGAAGGAGTATGAGTGGTTTCCAGTCTGAAAAGTATGACCTAGTATAGGTTGTACCTCTTGCAGATCTGGTGTGATTTGCTGGGTATGATTCCCTACATTTCTTGGCCCCTTTGTTGTTGTTTGGTGGTGCTGGTGGTGTAGGTTGCCGCTGGGCAATGTTAGGGGATGTTTGATGAATCTTGAAGCCGTTTTTGACCAACAAACATTAGACCCGCAATTAAGTTTGAGCTTTGCATCATGCTTTCCAGGCTTGACATTGATCATTCAAGCACTTGTTTGCAAGTAGTTCATTGTTTCTTTCTAGTTGGAGGATATTTTGATAGCATTTTATTACTATTATGAACTACAACCATTTCTTTATGCACTCTGTAATGTCCCTTCCTTAGGCATCTTAGACTTGAGCGGAGGTTGGCCTACTATTAGGGTCTCGTAGGTCAGCAGTGTGGTTTGAGGACCCAACCGGGGGTTGTGGAACTCAACAGGGAGCTTTTCGGGTCTTTCAAATTGGAATTCTGGGGTTGAATCCATGCTTAAAATTGAAATATTAAAGTTGGCCTTACATGAATAGTAAAAAGTGAATAGTAATAGAGAAACATAAGATGAATAGTAAAAAGTGCCCATATTGTTTTTAAAAGGGGGCCAAGTTTACGATGAAGAATTAGACCCTCAACGATATTTTATGATTTTTAAGGCCAAATAGTAACCCCAAAATAGATAAAAAAGCATTTTGTCTATCAATTGGATTTATTTTTATGTCTTCAATTTTTAGAACAGCAGCAAGCTTGAGAGTTTGAGCAGTTTGGAGCTTCTAGGAACACAAACTTCTGGGAGAGTCTGGAGATTTGGACGAAAACCCATCTCTCCTGTTGACAAGTTTCATTAGTATCCAGCTTCAATGTGCAGACGACAGCCTTAATTGGGGTTTTGAGTGCAAATTTATCAGTTTGAGGGCAGATTTTCTTCAATTAATTGCAGGGCAGACCTTCTAGAGGTCAATACCACTCATTTCTAGTTTATTTTCAGCCAACCGCTCCATTTTGGAAAGGACATCAAACCCTAGGTTGTATTTGGGGTTAGTAGTTAATATTGGAGCTGATTTTTATATTCCACCTGCTCGAAATTTGTATCAGACTTTAATGCTCAATTAAAGGTATGTACATCAGTCTTTTTAAGTGAAAGAAAGATATCTTAATTGCCTTCTTAATGTGTTATGCATTATTCTATGTTGTATCAGCTATTTCTTTCACTTAGCATTCAAAACATTGTCCAAAAACTCTCAATAACCCAACAAAACAAAGAAATCAGTCAAACCCCCACTTAACATACGCTGACCAAAGACTTATCAGCAAAACAAACAGTTGGTTTGGATCGGATTTGGTTAGAATTGGGTTGGGGATCTTTCAGTGGTATTAGAGCTTGGATTTTGCCAGCTTGTTGGGTTATATCAAGTTGTGCATACTTCAATGGATTGGTTTCCAGTTGGGACAGTGAGATAGGTCATCATGTTGGGGTTGTTTAGCAATAAACAAGTATTGAAAGAATTTGAACAAACACAACACAAGATCATTCGTAAATTGCTGCATGTTGAAGATTCTCTTTCAAGGAAAATAAAGCACGCTAATGGTTCATCTCCATATACAGGGACAATTAAGAGACCTCATGCCATGGCAACAAATGATGCAATTATAAGCAGCTACCATAAGTATTGTTCCCTTCCTAAGAAGATACATGACCTCTTTTCCTTCACACAATTTATGGGTGTACCTGAAGAGGATGATGATGATTTGTTATCTATAATTTCACATCAGCAGTGTAAGAGGAAAGATTATTCAAATGAAGTATGCAAAAATCTACATGAAGAATATGATAAACATGCAAACCCGGTTCATGAAGACAAAAGGATAGCATTGGGGAGTGACTCACATGAGGCTTCATCATCTTTGCGAGAAGATTCACAAGAGGATTCTATAGGAGAGATAAGCATGACTTGCCTTGATGTAGGGCATGAGATTGGCATGGACAATGATGGTATGGATTCTTTAGGTAATTGTTGATGTGTTTTTTATGCACATAACAATACAAAATAAATTACCAAAGTAATTTACCCTCTCTTGAACAAAATCACCTCAGATGCTAAGAATGAGATCAACTAAAATGATTCCAAGGTTTCTACATGTCAGGTCTTGACGAGTGGGTAAGTTCAGTGGTTGATGTGAATTGCTGTGTTTCACTTTGGGGACTTACGCAAATGTTTGGATTATCATGAATGATGCGGAATAGGTGTGCTGACAACTTAAGATTTATCAATAAGGCTCTGGATTTACTTTTTACTAAAAAAGGGGGAAAAAGAATAGGGTTCAGGAATCTATTCTAAAACTAGGATTGTAGGAAATGATGAATGGATTAATGGAATTAAACCAGGCAAGGTCTCACAATCAGGTATTGAGACAAGCTTAGTGCAATCATCTAAGGTATACTTAATGATTTTCAGACTAATACCATCAAACATAGACACCATCCAAGTTGATGCTTGTCAACGGACGCATAATAGTTGAAGTTATGCTTATTCAAATTCCAGTTGACCACACAAGGCACACTTACCAGCGGTAAGAGGCTAGTGGTATGGACTAAGGATTCCACACAAATGAATTCAACAAATCTTTCATTCAATCTAACATACATGAAAATAAATTCTAATCTAAATTCTAATCTAACTTGGAGGAATTGAGAACCATGAATGCAAAGACAACATTTGAAGAGCAAAATCACCAACAATTGAACAATGATTAGGATTCAAATAGCTGTAGCATATACCAACAATTCTACAAAAACTCTCTCTTACAAATGAGAGACAAAGGGGCATATATAGAGTCTCTTACAAAATGGATGGCCCAGATTGATCTAAGATCAACGGCCGAGATCATGCCAACAAAACCCTAGAATTGCCCTAATTAGGGTTACATCAAAAATGGTGCCACCAACATATGGCCCAATGAAAAGATACCTAGTCATCATATAGGGAATCTTCTAGAAGATTCCTTCCTGCATCTCTCTCTCCTAGCATACTCCAAGAATCTGGCCAATATTGAATCTAACTCCTTCATGGAAATGCTAGGCAAGGTATCTGTTGTGACCATTTCACACATCGCCCCATTAGAATGGGGACCCCCTCTTTTTGCTTTTGTTTTGCTTGTTCTTCTCTCTGCTTTTAGGGTTTTGAGTGAGTGAGTGGTCTGTCTGGGCTAGGGCTAAACCTTAAGGGTTCCTTTTGACGTCATTCAGGCTAAGTCCAGTCAAATTTTGGAAAATTGTTAAGTGTCTTCCTGAAGAATTGAGATTGTTGAAATAAGGTAAGCCTGTCAGGGGAGTCAAATAGGTCTCAGGTTAAGTCTAGATTGAAGGTCTTTAGGGTAAGGTCTAGTTTGTTTCCTGGTCTAAGTCAGTTAAACACAGTCAGTGAAGAAAGTGAGTCTAGTGGGCTAAGTTGAATAGGTGAAGAAATAGATCAAGAGCCTGATAATGCCAAATTCGCTGCTGACCCTCGCTGAGGGCCCAGGGCAAAAATCCTTGTAGACTGGATTTCCTTCACAATTTTGGATAAGTGTTGAGATGTTTTAAGAGGATTTTGGTGTGTTCTTGCCTGGGTAAGTTTTGATCAATTTTTGGAGAGTAAGATGATGCCTGAAATAGAGAAGTCACTCCTGACCCTTCTTGAGGGTCCAGGGCGAACTTCATCCTAAAACACAAATTCTTGTTTTGAGAAGGCTTGCTAACTGGTTCCTGGCCTTGAAAATGACCTAACTCTGCCTTGTGAAGTGATTGGAAACTTAAATTTTGAACAGTTTAGCCAGAAAGGGTAATTTCGCTCCTGACCCTTGCTGAGGGTCTAGGGCGAAAATGTTATTTAAGGCATATTTGTCACTGACTTTTCTAATTTGTTTTGTGTAGGGTCTCCAGGAAGGATGATTGGACGTGACTTGATGCTTTTGAAGATTTGAAGGCATGAAAAATGATGAATTTTGGAGGCTAAGGGAAAAATCGTTCCTGACCATTGTTGAGGGCCCAGGGCGAAATTCTGATTTCCCTCATCTTGCAGTGAAAAAAGGACCAAGTGTTGGACATGAATGGAAAATGAATGACTTTCTCCACCCGCCTGAAGGAGTTTTAACTTGAAATGATGAAGAATTTTGTTGAAAACCTCAAAATCGCTCCTGACCCTTGCTGAGGGTCTAGGGCGAAAAATCTTATGGAGGTCAGTTCTAGCCTTGTTTGGTCGATTTGAGATGTCAAAGGCATGGTGAAGGATGGAATGAGCGTGATAAAATATCCAGACTTAATTGAAGATGATGAATTGAAGGAGTTTTGCCCAAGAAGAGTAATATCGCTCCTGACCCTCTCTGAGGGTCCAGAGCGAAATTCTTTACAAGCATATTTTTTGACTTTTCTTGGACATGAATTTTTATTCATAGCATGAAGCAAGATGAAATCTTCCTTAGCAAAGACATTTCATGATGAAAAGTGAAGCATTTTGGTCTAGATGGCAAAATTCGCTCCTGACCCTCTCTGAAGGCCCAGAGCGAAATTTTCAAAAGCACATTTATCTTGCAAAGTCAAAATGATTTTTATGATTGGAATGGATGAAAGCAAGTGTGCTTTACCCATTGAATATAACTTGGACTATCAACAAGGAAGCAATCAAGCCAAGATTGGAAAATCGCTCCTGACCCTTACTGAGGGCCCAGGGCGAAAAACTTAATATTCAACCTTTTCCTCCGAGTTTGGACAAATCTAAGCCTAGACATGAGCTTGAAATGATGTTTAAATTGCCTTGAAGTAAAAAAGGATCGTGGAGAGTCAAGATTTTGAAGGCAATTACAAAAATCGCTCCTGACCCTTGCTGAGGGTGCAAGGCGAATTTCTAAGTTTCTCTCCTTTCTTTGAAGAATTAAGACAAAATCTCGCTTGGGCAGAAGGACGATGTAATGTATTTTGCCTTAGAGGTGATTTGGAGACTTAGAGATGAAGGAATATGCCTAATTTGCAAAAGTCGCTCCTGACCCTTGCTGAGGGTCCAGGGCGAAAATCATAAAACCAACATATTTCCTTCAAAATTGTGCTAAGGCAAGATTGTGCTAAGGTAGAAAAGCCCTTCAAAAACATGATGAATGATGATTTGCCTAGAGAAGTTGATGATGCTAAGCCAAGAAGCAAAAATCGCTCCTGACCCTCTCTCAGGGTCCAGGGCGAAAATTTTGAAAACTCCCATTTTACCTTGCAACAACAAAGCCAATTTGGGTGAGATGGATAAAGTAAGGACATTGCCAGGTGATGAATAAATTTTTAATGAAAAATGATGGAGAATTAAGCCCAATTTGCAAAAATCGCTCCTGACCCTTGCTGAGGGTCCAGGGCGAAAAAACTTGAAAGAGGATTTTATTGCTTATTTTGGAGGCATTAACACGATCTAGCTTGATGGAGAGGTTTTTTGATAACGAAATGAAGATTTTTAGTCAAAATTGAAAAAATCGCTCCTGACTCTTGCTGAGGGTCCAGGGCGAAAAACACCAAAATCACACTTTTTTCTCCAAGTTTGATAGAGAAAAGTTTGGAAGTTAGTGAGAAAACCTATTTGAAATATCTTGAAGAGATTTTGAACGTTGAAAAATGCTAATTTTGAGCAAAATTAGGAAAATCGCTCCTGACCCTTGCTGAGGGTCCAGGGCGAAATTTCCTCTAAAGACATCATTTCCTTCAAAATTGTTGATGAATTAACTCCATAGTGCAAGGAAATGGACTTTGAGAGTGGCCTAGAGGGTTCGACGATCAAATTTAGGTGGATTTTAGCTAAAAATTGAAAAATCGCTCCTGACCCTTGGAGAGGGTCCAGGGCGAAATTGACATTTCCACCTATTTTCCTCATGCAAAATGTCAAAATTTGAAGTGCAACACCTTAACCGGATATCAATTTACCTTCCAGGAGATTTTGGAGTCAAGATGCGAAGTATTCAAGGCTAAAGTTGCAAAATCGCTCCTGACCCTCAGAGAGGGTCCAGGGCGAAATCATCATGGAGTTTCATTAAGCCTTGTTTTAAAAATTAATATTCTCCAATTTGCATTAGATCGCCAAAATTGCTAATTTTGAGGCATTTGGAAAATTAAAATTAAATTCACATTAAATTAAAGGCATTTTGGCATTTAATAAATTAATTTTAAGCCTTGAGAAAATCAAAATTTTACTTTGGAGGCATTTAAAATTAATTTTTTATTAAATTAAAATTCATTGGTGAGCGCTCAAGGCATTAATTTGCTTTTATTTTTCAAGTCGGCCACCCCTTTTGGAGATTTTATTTATTTTTTACCTCCTTTTTGCCAAGTCGGCCTAGGGGAAGCTAGGGGTGAGCGCTCTATATAATAGGGATGCTTTGATCAAGTCTAATCATTCATTCAATCATCCTTTTAAGTGCGAAATTGGAGAGCTGATTGGAGGTGCGAAATAGAGCTTATTTGGAGCAAATTTCTTCTAAGTGTTGAAGGCTAACTAAGGTGGAATCTATTCTTTTGAAGGCTAAAGGAGGCGCAATTCATCCAAGAGAGGGCTATGATCTAAACCTTGCCTAGCGAAGTTCATTTTTTCTTGCACCATTTTCAAAGGTCTTAGAGTTTAATACTCAAGGGGAGGTATGGAGAAATCATCTTAACATCCTTGTGTAAGACTTGTTTTTTTTGGAAACCTTTTCAGAAAAGTCCAAGTGATTGATTAGTTAATTAGGAAATGATAACTCTAGATTTATCATGAAGTTTCCTAATTAATATCTTTAATCTTCCTTTTGAATTTTAATTTCTACACTTCAAGGTATAGGGAACTAATTTCGAAATGTTGTGTAGGTATCAAGATTGCGACTCCAAAGGCAAGAGCATCTACTAGTCGCCCAGCTCTCATCAAGGAAGATCAGAAGAATGACGAATTGGAGACCAGGATCGTGTCCAAGTGGAGTAATATCAGAGACACCAACTTGGGAAACTTCAATGTGAAGAAGTTTCGAGAGGTCCCCTACATTGGCAAGCCATCACCTGTTGCGAAGAGGATAATTGAAAGTGGCATCATCAAGGCGGCAGGTTTCCCTCCAGCAGTCAAGTGTCATGAGCTGACGATCGAGTGTGCTCGCCACTATGACTCACAATCAAGGTCGATCGTATCCAAGGAAGGGAACACCTTAGCTTACCTTTCAGAGGAGGCTATAAGTGAAGCTCTTCATCTTCTAGAACATAAAGATATGATTTACAAAAGCCTAGAAGGAGCTAGATCAATGTATGAAGATGATCCCGACACTTGTCTGAATCTCATTAATAAGAATTGGTTGCTCAAAAGTCGTCCTCGCCTGAACAAGATTCCCAACACACCGCATAGGATTGATTTCCAGGAGGAGTACAGAGATTTGATAACTTTGCTCAATCGAGTTACAGGGGCTCCTCAAGCCTTCTACTTCGAGAAGTGGATGTTCTTCATTCAAGTGATAGTCCAAGGAAAATGAACGATTCATTGGGCTAGAATTATTAGCCATTGTCTGGATGTGCAGTTGAGAAGGCTAAGACCTACTAAATTATTCCACATGAGCTCATATGTCATATATGCCTTGATTAGGAGTTTCGAGTATGCAAGGCTACCTCACAGAGGAGTGATCGGAAGAGGACCCGGAGAAGTGAGAGTTTGTGACTCTTATGTTCATTTGCATCATCCTCCTAGAGGTGACTACAAGTTAGTCAATGATACCTTCACGATGAACATCACTAGGATATTGCAAGGTGGAATTCATAATCGACTATCTTTAGATCCACAAGAACTTGTGAAGAAGTATGGTGCATGGTTCATCCAGTTTCAAAAGTTTACATACATCAGAGTTCATGGGTGTCCTTCACCTCCCTACATGTTGCCGAGATATCCGACAGACAGGATAGTGCTACTTGAGGTGACCAGACAGTTGGCAGCTTATGCAAAGGCATCCAGACACAAGCATGGAAATGGAGTTCCCGTGCCCATCATATTGGGGAATTCAGTTGAGGTATGTCCTAATACTCAAGCCTCGGAAGATGCAGAGAAAGAATTAGCTTTATATTCATTCACATTCTTTGCCTCGAGGGAGAATTTTGATCCTCACGGTTATATGGAGGAGACAGTTGGTAAGAAGTACAAACACGAATTTCAGGTAGAGGACTTTTGGATGAATCTCTCAAGTGATTTAGAGGTTAAAAGAAAGATGCATTCCAGGCTACCCTTAGATCTCATCAGGAAATGCAAAGTATAGAGTAGCTGATCAAGCCTAAGATAATGGCAGATACCTCCAGTCGTCCTATGACAAAGAGGATAAAAGAGTGAAGATAGACTGGAACGAGCCTGAGGTTTTAGACTTGAGAGCTTTGATGGCTCCTGTTTTATCATGTACTCGCAGATGGGTGGATGTACAACATCAGAAGTTGAGAGAGCAGAACGTATCAATGACTTTTACTTTGGAGGCAAGGCCAAAAGAAGGAGAAGCAAGCGTGAGTGAGGACACTTCTCATCCTAGAGGCGCAAAGAGGAAAGAAAGACCTGAGAAAAGAGAATCTTCTCAGAAGAAGCAAGAGGCCAATCGAGATCGCCCATCAAGCACATCTTCTCGACATGAAAAGAAGGCAAGTCAAGCTGAAGGTCAAGAGAAGATGGTACTTGAGGTTGATGAATCTATGGAATCCATGGTGCAAAATGATAAGCCAGAGAAGGGACAGACACCTCAACATTCATCAAGTCAATGTCCCCGAATTGATGAGCTACAGGAAGATCAGGGAAATGATGATGAAGTGACATCTCCCCTCCGAGAAGATGAACCACTGCCGAAGGAAATACAAGTTAGAGAAACAAGATCCGCCATTCCGGATTGGTTAAAAGAGAGACTGACAAGAGTGATTGTGGTTGAAGAGGAAGAAGATGTATTTGATTTAGAAAGCCTCCTAGGAAATTCTCAAGAGGTAATGGAAAAGAAGATGGCCACAAAGATGTCCAAGGTGATAAGAGATGAGACAGGATCCAGGAAATTGCAAATAGCTACACCAGCAGTGGACAAGTATGAAGGTGAGATTCTTGCAGATGAGTATGACTTAGAAACATTTGAGCTTGGTCCACTCACTACTGAACAAGCAATGGAAGAAGCAACCGTTTCATTTGAAGCACTTAAAGACAAACTTAAGGAAGAAATGGAGAAGAATAGGAAACTTGAGAGAGAGGTCGGTGCTTGGAGAGGCTATTTTAGTCATCTCAATCAGCCCCTGAGACATCAGGATCCAGCAGTATCTCCTTTACAAGCACTTCCTCTCGAATTGGTTGGCGAAGCAGAAAGGGTGAAAAGCTTGGTACAGCTTATGAACTGTTGGATTGATAAATCCCACACGGTAGTTGTTGAATTTGCAACAAGAATGATGAAGACAATTCATTGAGCTATCCAGGTCCTTGAGATTATTCATAATCTAATGATAACTGTAGCTGCTTTCGCTCACACTAGAGATGTTATCATTCCTGTCCTGCAAGTAATAAGACAAACACCAAGACGGATCCTGGCACAAGAAAAGATAATGGATGGAGGAACTCATAACCTACTACAGTGGTCAGCTCTACTCCAGATGAAAGAGGTCCTTTTCGAGGACATTAGCACCAAATGCAGTCAAGTTGAAGGTATCATCCATCCAATTCAAGATAAGGTGTTTGAAGTATTGTGTACCATTCTTGGCAGGCGGATCGAGATTGAGACAGATGTGGACATCCAAGAGTTGGAGGATAGAGTCAAGGTCATCTTTTGCAAAGAAGAGAATGTCATCACAGATGAGCAACGAGACCTGATGGTCACTACCATGCTCCTGATTGAGAAGATCAAAGAACTTGAACCTGGATGGGAAACGACTCTTCTCACGGCTTTTGATCAAGTCATTCACTTGGAGGAACAAATGAAGAATCTTCCTGAGATTCCTATTGCTGAGATTGAAGGAATTGTGTCCAGATTCGTTGGATATGCTAAGGAGGAGCATAGGAAAGGGAACAAAGTTCTAGAAGAAAGGTTGTTATAGGATGATGTGGCATCTTAATTCTCATTGGTCTATGTTTCCTCGACTTTTGTGCCAATTAAATATTTGGCTACGCATTTAATAATGTTCATCTAAAGGGGAACTTTTTGTAGCAAACCCTAATTAGGGTTTAGGTGTCAAAATCTCAGCCATTGATCTTCTTTCGATTTGGGCCATTCATTGTAATTGAGGATGCTATACATACCCTCACTCATTTTCATTTTGTCATTAGATCATTAGATCATTAGAAGATAGAGAGATAGATAATAGTTAGAGCTTTGGAGAGAAGAAAGTTATTGTGTAGCAAGATTGAGTAGTGAAGAAAGAATTTTGAACAATTGTTGTCCATTTGGCTTTGAGATCAATAAAATATTGAAGTTATGGTGTTTTATTGCAATACTTGTGGCTATCTTCATGGTTGTTTATCTTCTTGAATCATTCTCAGTCGAAGTAGTATTTAAGTTTGAAGGACTAAGTCTTGATCTTTGGTGAGATTCATATCCAAACCACTAGTTTCTTACTGATTGTAAGGACGCCTTGTGTGGTCAACTGGAGATATTGAGATTGCTTGAACATTCAATTATTATTGAAATATTGATATGTATCTTTATGATAGTATCTATAGTCCTTGATGATTTGAGAATCACTAATCACCTTAGAAGATTGCATCAATTCCAGTAGAGTTGTAATTCCTTGGCAATACTGAAATTGGTAGAATCTTACCAAGTCTAGCCTACATTGAGTCATTCTCAGGATTAGATTAGCATTCATCCCTTGAAACCCTTATCTTTTGATCTTTTTTGAGAATCTGTTAGTATTAGGAAAACCTGTTCCTGCAGATCTAAAGAGCGTGACATGGACACGCTTTCTTAGAAAGTGCATAACACCCCTTGAAGAAACAAAATTTACAACGACCACTGGTGCTTATCCACACGTAGAGATCCTACAATGAAGAACCTTGAAGTCACCCTGATTGATCCTTTTCGCGATATCTTCAACATTCAGAGACTTTACTCAAGAGAGGATAAGGTACCATTTGGGTATTTTATTCTGTGTTTGGTTGTGTACAAAATACACGTCAACAGTATCCTGCTGTAAATCAATCACATCCAATGAATCCGAGCAAGCATTCAAAGTGTTCTCCCATTCTGGCATGAGCTTTTGCGAACTATGAACATGAATCAACAAAGAGACCAAGTCATCTATCTGACTCTTCTTCAAAGAGTCCAACTGACAAAAATACATAAATTTCATCTTGTCTCTTAATTCGGCTAAGTGTAAACCACTAGCATCACTAACATCAACACCCAATAATTCCTCAATCGAGGCAAGGATTTTCATTTGAATGTCCTGAATTAATCCTTCCATCTCCATACAACTCGATTGGGCGTTCTCATAAGCTGATTTCTTCAAGGCTAGTGCACAATACCAGCCATGGAAATTATATATGTCTCCACTGTGCACAATGTTCTCACTGACCAAGGTGGAATTTGGAACCTTCTTAAATGCCAGGAGGCGTGGAATAGTCTTCTCTTGGATAGGCCGGAATTCTTCCCAAACTCTCTCCAAATACTGGATTCTGAATACGAGCGTTGTTGTCTTATCATATGCTTGGACAAATTGAGTAAGGAAATCATCTCCCTGCTTTCTTGTGATTTCAATCCACTTTTCCACCTCTGAGTGTGTACCTCTTGCTACCTCGTAGTGTGAATGTATTCCATGGTCAACGGCAATAGGGGAAATAAGGGTGGGATCTCCACGCTTTGTCCCTGCAATATACTCTCTGAGTCTAATATTTTCTTCTCTGTACCTTTCATTCTCCGCAATCGCTGTGTCTAACTTTGCATTGATTGCCTGGAGGTTGTCACCAATCTCTTGGAATTCCTGCCCTGCGGATGGACGACCAAGGGCGATTGAAGTGATCTGGAAATCCATGGGAGTAGCAGTGGCCGCTGTCACGCCAGCTCTAGGAACAACAATCTGCGCAATCCGCATTCCTGTCTCATCTCTAGCTATGTGTGACAAAATCTCCGCTCTCTTGGGCTCCTTCTTCTTAGCACTCCTAGCTAGGTAGTCATCAATATCATCAATAGGCTGTACCTCTATCATTTGTTTACTTTTTTCCATGCTTCTCTTCAGCCATTCAGGAATAGCGGCCATTTCCATACCATCATCGAGACATATTTCTTGATCCAGTCCTTTCAATGTCGAGATAACATCCTCATTATCGTTAGGATTATCGTTAGTCCAATCATATACTTCATTTCCCAAGCTAACTTCCAAAAGGACAGTAGGGGATTCCGGCTGATCATTATTCTCATCTGGAGGTGCAGATGTTGTTGTGGCATGGAACTCTTGAATATTCTCTGGTAGTATCACTGTGTTGGAACATTGCTGAGTCTCCTTATTCGGTTCTGTTACTTCAATCACTTCAATTGATGAGACACTGGGAGGGGGTGAAGGAAGGATAAGTGGAGGAATGATAGTCTTCTGTTTCTTCTTTACATCCTCAATCTTCTTCCCTCTGGCCTTGACTTCTCTAGGCATGTTCTTCCTTCTCTTGGGAGCTTGACTCTCTTCGTCTGCATGAATTCAAACATCACTGACAGTCCTCTAATCATGCTCGGAAGTAGATTCTTCCGGCTTCATCCTTTAATAAGTGAAGGGAACACCCATGTCAACTAATTTGTTCATCTGCATATCTACCCATGTGCGGGAGAAATTCAAGACTTCTCTCATCAATACATTCAGGTCAGTCTCTTTTGACTCTGACCAATTTGGCAATAGGATTGCCTTCTTCATTTCATTCTCATAATGCGAGTGTGTATGATCTCTATCATCTAATACCTGATCAGGGATGAGGAAAAGTCCACACTTCCTCATTAAATCCACTGACATTTTGGACCACATTCTTCTCTTCACTGCTTGTTCATCCATCAGGTTAGCCCAATAATCTTCTATGTCAACCTTATGAGTGAACTTCTCTCCTCTGATCCTTTCGACCTTCTTGTTTGGATCAAATCTTTCTCTTTTCTTGTATGTTGCAAATCTGTAGAATGCAATCTCCTCACCTGCAGTGCTGACAGCTATGGCGGATTGGCAGACCTCTGACGTCTTCCCAAATGAAATAGGGAATGTCATTCTTGTCCTGTGCTTCTCTCTCTAGAAGCTGTCTTACCACTTCCAACAATATCATTCTGTCGGTAGGATACCTAGGAAGTCTGTAGGGTTCAGATTGAAACCCATGAATCTTGAGGTATGTGAAAGTGGGAAACTGTATATACCACGATCCATATTTCTCTATTAACTCTGTTGCCTCCTTGGACAATCTTCTGTGGATTCCGCCCTGCAGCATCCATGTGATGTACATAGTGAATGCATCATTCACTCTCTTATAGTCTTCAATTCTGTGCATACTCAGCTGGGGGTAGCATTCATAACTCTTAAATTGTCCTTGCCCATTCCCGACTTATCTTTTGCATATTAATCCTCTGTATGAAACAAATCGTGCAAGCAAGTACACCAGGTAGGAAGTCATGGTGAATGACTTGGTCCGCTCTACATCCTCAACTGGAAATCCAAATTGTCACTTATGATCTTGGACCAATTCACTAGTGTTCCTCTAAGACAATCCTGGATGAAGTAGAACATCGATCCATGAAATATTGCTCCTTGCGGCATTCCCATCACTCTATTGAGTACGAATATTAAATCACTATATTCCTCCTTAAAATCTATGCACATAAGTGTCTTGGGAGCCTTGGAATGATGAGACCTAGGCTCAATCATCCACTCTTTGTTAATTAAATTCTTACATACACCCATCTTCTTCGTGTATATGTCCGCATAATCCTCCTTGGTCACATCCTTCATGTCCGTTTTGCGTGGAATTCCGAACACCTCATTAATGGCATCCTCAGCAAGGTAGGCGATGACAACGCCCTTAGGACTCTTGATCATTCTTGTGAGCGGATCGTAACATCGTGCACATTTCAGGATCAACTCACTGCACTGTATGGACTTTGGAAACCCAGCGGCATGGAAAATGCCACTCTTCATAATATTCGCATATGCTGGAGAAGGAACCTGATCTCTGGATCCGAACATCCGACGCTGCATCTGAACGAAGTCCAGGAAATGCATGTTGGTATCAGTGATCTCCTTCCATCTGGATGAAATCTTAAACTCTGGATAAAATCCAGTCTCCAATGTCTTCAGCAACTCTTTCCTTTCTTTGTATCCTGACTTTGACATCGCACCGGATAAGTGGTGACTAAGGAAAGGTGTGAAAGATTGTGTTTTCACACAATGAATGTCTGAAGACACCTTCCGCAGTCAACAATGGAAGTCAAAATTCTGAAGACAACCTGAAAAATCAGACCTTCAAAAACATGTTGTAGTCTTCAAAATGTGCATAAAATCAATAAAAATCAGTTTTATTGATGATAACAATCATTTTTTGTAATGTAAGTATGGCTGGTAAAATTTAGTTTTCTGAGGACAAGTCTGAAAATCGAACACTTCAGACTTACCAGCACCTTGCAAAGTGGTTTAAATCCCTGAAAATGATGAAAAATTGCTAAGGAAACAACTCCAAGCAAATTCGCCAAAATTGGTTAGGTGGCTGGAAATGAAAATTTCTGAGGACAACCGCCTAACAATGGAGTTTCAGACCTGCAAAAACGATAAAATGGTCTAAAAAAATGCATAGAAAACTCCATAAAACACCTCCGAATGCTAAATGTTTAAGTTGGAATTGACTGGGCAATAAAAACTTAAGTCTGAAAATTAATGGCAGCCATTAATGGAGGTCAAAATCTGAAGCAAATCTCACATCTGAAGCGAATCAGCACGCTGGAAGTGATGGCAGCCACCAAACATGCATGAAAATCATCAAAATAGGGCACCAAAACACCTCCCAAGCAAAATCGATATTTTACCCAAGTCTAGCGCCAAAAATGGAATTTTGAAAATTGATGTCAATGGCAGCCTTGATTTGCAACAATGAAGGATGGCAGCAATCTTGAAAAATTGTCCAAGTTGGGGTTGGATACCCCAAACACAAAAAATCGCCTTAGTAAAAATCGAAATTTTCAAAATTCTGAAATTTGTTTTTAATGGCAACAATCTGTAGCAATGAAGGTCTGAACAACAACAAAAATGGTGGAGAAAAAATCGCCCAAGTCTTCAATCATGAATTTGCCAACTTTTACCAAAAATTGCTAAATTTGGAAAAAAACGCCAAACTTAGCAAAATCGAAAATCTAAAACTGGTCTTTAATGGCAGCCAAGAGGAATAGATCAGCAAGCTAGAAAAAATGGAGGAAAACAAATGCTCAATCCCACACTTCACAAAATGCCTTGCTAAAAAATTCGCCCAACTTGGAGAAAATCGCTTTCATGGAGACACCTGGCAGAAATAATAATAAAATAATGCTGAAGTTTCTCTCATATACTTGCTTTCACCTCCAACTTTCACCACACAAGCAATGTGGGATAAAAAAACACTTGTATAAATACTTGCTTGGTGAAACCCTACCTTGCTTCTAGAAGGTTCAAACATTTAATAATTATTGCAAGTTATTAAATTTGCTTTTAAATTTTAAATAATAATTATTTAAAAGCAATCAAAATGGGGGTTATTTATTAAAATATTGCAATTTAAATCCAAAAATAGGCCTCCAAGGAAAAATCGATATCAGTTGGGATTGAAAAATCCCTTCAAAAATCACTTAAGTGTCAAAATTTGCCCCATAGGGGAAATTCGACCCATGCTTGGATAGAAATCCATGCTCAATTTCATCAAAATGCACATAAAAACCATCCCAGGGGAAAATTGATATGAGTTTGGACAAAAATCCAGACAAAAATGCACTCATTTTGCAAAAATCATCCCGTAGGGGAAATTTGATGTGTGTTTGGACAGAAATCCACACTCAAAACTCACTTAGCTTGAAAAAATACCTCCCTGGTGGAAATTCGACCTCAGTCTGGATAAAAATCCGGACTCAAAACTCTTCATAATGTTCCCAGTGGAAAATCGATCCCTGTTTGGATGAAAATCCAGACAAAAATCCTTACAAAAATGCTTAGGGGAAAATCGATCCCTATTTGGATAAAAATCCGGACAAAAATCCTTACTTAGTTGTCACAAAAATCCTGGTGGAAAATTGACCCAGGCATGGAATTATCCTTGCATTCCAGTCCGCACTCCAGTCCGCACTCCCGGTGGAAAATCGATGGCAGTCTGGATAAATCTTGACGCTTAGCCAAATTTTAGCATCTCCAGGGGAAATTCGACTCAGGTGTGGATAAATAGTGGGGGAAATTAGTAGCCAGTATGGATTTCAGGGGAAACCCATGTGTAGTATGTATTTTGAGTGGGGGAATGGGTTGTGTAGTCTGGAATGTGAGGGGAAAAACACCTCTAGCATGGATTTTGACCCTTTAACCCTTGGAATATGAATTTCCCTTAGGATTTCTATCATTTTAACCACTCAAAATCACTCAACGACTTTAAATTTAATTGGACTTATACTAATTTTCCAAAAATATGAGCGAAACGCTAGGAAAATATTGGAATAAAGTGCGAAACCAACTTAAATATTATCTTAGGAGTGAGAAAACAACTCCAAAAGGTCTGTGAATACCTTGGCACTTTAGAATCATTGATGCGCGTGTTTAAAAACACGTTAACATTCAATAGGTCTAACACTTAGCAAAACTTAGGATCATAAAAAATATCATCTTTTGCAACTTGATCCTAACACTTCAAAAACCCTAGACGGCACTAGGCATGATCAAAACTCCGAGACTCGGGCACAGGAAACACAAATTTGCCCACTAAGAAGCCAAAACCCTAACCTAACAACGCAGGAAGTTGGCAAAGAGGGGGTCCCCGTTAGCAATGGGGCGATGTGTGAAAAGGTCACAACAGTAATCACAATGCATCTTCTAGTGTGATAATTGATCCCAATGATGACAAAATTCCTACACATGAAGAAAAATCAGAACATGTCACTCTAGATTTGGGAGTCAAATATGAAGTATATATTGTGGATTCAAGCCACAAAGGTTCTAACCTTGTACATCATACCATGGAAGATGTTAAAAGAACACAAGATATGTGTGATGGGTGGTTACAAAGAGCTAAGAAGGCAAAGATGCTTGCTGCCTAAGCAAGACAACACCTACAAGAGGTCAAGGAACTATGCAACCAGCTAGATAATGCAAGTAAATAAAGGGAATCATACATTAGATCATTATTTCTTCCAAGAGAAGAATGTATGCAAGTGGAGCATGCAAAGGAAGATCTTCTTGAGGTAAACAAACAAGAAGAACATGTTGTGTTCGAACAAGAGAAGGGATATAATTCAGAAAATTCAGAATGTTTATTAGTTTGCGTCATGAGGATCATGAGTTTCCTCTTTTAGAGAGTTCTTTCAAGGTTCAAAACTATGATGATAATGGACACACTTGGTGGACCAGCCACTAGTATTATACCTATTTGTGTAGAAGGAAACACTATCGATTCCGTTTTCATTGAACATGCATCATCCACAATGAAAGAACAATTGCTAAAATCATATGTGGCATTTTGTCTCAGACAACTGACTATAGAGACTAAGAGATTCTCTAATAATAAGATCTTACAATTTGATAATGTTTGGTTTGTTTTGCATACTATACCATGGAGTTGGCTAGTTTGCAGCTAGAAATTTATGTTACTTGCAGCAGGTCACACCTCATAGGCCAGCACTCATGGAAGAACCATCTTCCTTCAACAAAGATACAAGAAAGAGCAATAAAGACACCTTGGAAAGGTATGAGCATAATTCTGGCTCTTTGAGTCGGGATAGTAATATTGTGACATCACATGGGCACAAATCCAAGAGGGATAGTGGTGACAAGAAATGTAGCATGGTAGACATTAGTGAGTGGATTGACAAGAATGAGGTAAAGGTTGTGTTGTGACCTTTTCACACATCGCCCCATTGCTAACGGGGACCCCCTCTTTGCTAGCTTCCTACGTTGTTAGGTTAGGGTTTTGACTGCTTAGTGGGCAATTTTGCGTTTCCCGTGCCCGAGTCTTGGAGTTTTGATCATGCCTAGTGCCGTCTAGGGTTTTTGAAGTGTTAGGATCAAGTTGCAAAAGATGATATTTTTAATGATCTTAAGTTTTGCTAAGCGTTTGACCATTTGAGCGTCAACGTGTTTTTAAACACGCGCATCAGTGATTTTAAAGTGCCAAGGTATTCGCAGACCTTTTGGAGTTGTTTTCTTGCTCCTAAGGTATTATTTAAATTGGTTTCGCACTTTATTCCAATATTTTCCTAGCGTCTCGCTCATATTTTGGAAAATTAGCCTAAGTCTAGTGTAAATTCAATGTTTCTAAGTGATTTTGAGTTATTCCGGACTACCCAACCCATTCCCCCACTCAAAATCCATACTACACATGGGTTTCCCCTGAAATCCATACTGGCTACTATTTTCCCCCACTGTTTATCCATACCTGGGTCGAATTTCCCCTGGAAGTGTTAAAATTTGGCTGAGTGTCAGGATTTATCCAGACTGCCATCGATTTTCCACCAGGAGTGCGGACAACGTTAAGGATAATTTCATGCCTGGATCGATTTTCCACCAGGATTTTTGTGACAACTAAGTGAGGATTTTTGTCCGGATTTCCATCCAGATAGGGATCGAATTTCCTCTGAGAACATTTGTAAGGATTTTTGTCCAGATTTTCATCCAGACAGGGATCGATTTTCCACTGGGAATATTTTTGAAGAGTTTTGAGTCCGGATTCTCATCCAGACTGAGGTCGAAATTCCACCAAGGAGGTTTTTTCCAAGTTAAGTGAGTTTTTGAGTGTGGATTTTTATCCAGACCTATATCGAATTTCCCCTTGGGGTGATTTTTGCAAACTAGAGTGGATTTTGTCTGGATTTTTGTCCAAACTCACATCGAATTTCCCCTGGGAAGTTTTTTGTGTGCATTTTGATGTAGTTATGCATGGATTTTTATCCAAGCATGGGTCGAATTTTCCTTATGGGGAATTTTTGACGATTTTAGTGTTTTTTGAAGGGATTTTTCAATCCCAACCCAAATCGATTTTCCCTTGGAGGCTTATTTTGGATTTAATTTGCAATATTTTAATAGATAAGCCCCATTTAATTGCTTTTAAATAATTATTAATGATTATTTAAAATTTAAAAGCAAATTTAATAACTTGCAAATAATTAATATTTGATCCTTCTAGAAGCAAGTTAGGTTTTCACCAAGCAAGTATTTATACAAGTGCTTTATCCCACATTGCTTGTGTGGTGAAAGAGAGAGGTGAAAGCAAGTATATGAGAGGAGACTTAGCATTATTTTATTATTAAATCTGCCAGGTGTCTCCATGAAAGCGATTTTTCTCCAAGTTGGGCGAATTTTTAGCAAGGCGTTTTTGTGAAGTGTGGGATTGAGAATTTATTTTCCTCCATTTTTTCCAGCTTGCTGATCTATTCCTCTTGGCTGCCATTAAAGACCAGTTTCAGAATTTCAATTTTGCTAAATTTGGCGATTTTTTCAAACTTTAGCATTTTTGGTGAAAATTGGCAATTTCATGATTGAAGACTTGGGCGATTTTTCCTCCACCATTTTTGCTTGCTGTTCAGATCTTCATTGCTGCAGATTGCTGCCATTAACAACATTTTTCAGAATTCTGAAAATTTCGATTTTTGCTAAGGAAGGCGATTTTTTGTGTTTGGGGTATCCAATCCCAACTTGGGCGATTTTTCAAATTGCTGCCATCCTTGCTACTGCAGATTAAGGCTGCCATTGACATCAATCTTCAGATTTCAGTTTGGCGCCGTAGTTGGGAAAATTCGATTTTGCTAAGGAGGTGATTTGGTGCCACATTTTGATGATTTTTGTGCATGCTTGTTGGCTGCTATCATTTCCAACCTGCTGATTCGCTTCAAATCTGAGGTTTGCTTCAGATTTTGACCTCCATTAATGGTTGCCATTAATTTTCAGACTTAAGTTTTTATTGCCCAGCCAATTCCAACTTAAACATTTAGGATTTGGAGGTATTTTATAGAGTTTTCTGTGCATTTTTTAGACCATATTATCGCTGTTGCAGGTCTGAAACTCCATTGTTAGGCCGTTGTCTTCAGAAATTTTCATTTCCAGCCACTTAACCAGTTTTGGCGAATTTGCTTGGGGCTGTTTCCTTAGCAATTTTTCATCATTTTCAGGGATTTAAACCACTTTGCAAGGTGTTGGTAAGTTTGAAGTATCCGATTTTCAGACTTGACCTCAGAAAACTAAATTATGCACATTTTGAAGATTGCAACATGTTTTAAAAGTCTAATTTTCAGGTTGTCTTCAGAATTTTGACCTCCATTGTTGACTGCGGAAGGTGTCTTTAGACATTCATTGTGTGAAAACACAACCTTTCACACCTTTCCTTAGTCATCATCAATCCAGTATACTCCTTTGCATTTTAGCTTGCATATTTTCTAAGCGTAAGGAGGTATTAAATGAATTTAATGGAAGGCTTCCATGCCTTAGTGTTGTCACACTTTGAACTTAATTGCTAAAATTTACCAAGTGTATCGATTATTTTCCTGACTCCATGCTTTGAACTAGCTAAATCTTTAGAAAGTCAGGAATTTTATTACGAATATTTTGCTAAGTCTAACTTCGAGCTTCGTATAGGTGCGATGTTGAAGTCAGGATACAAGGAAAGAAAAGAACTGTTGAAGACTGGATTTTATCCAGAGTTTAAGATTTCATCCAGATGGAAGGAGATCACTGATACAAACATGCATTTCCTGGACTTCGACCAGATGCAGCGTCGGATGTTCGGAGTCAGAGATCGGGTTCCTTCCCCAGCATATGCGAATATTATGAAGAGTGGCATTTTCCATGCCGCTGGATTTCCACAGTTCATACAGTGCGGTGAGCTTATCCTGGAATGTGCACGATGTTACGATCCGCTCACGAGAATTATCAAGAGTCCTAAAGGCGTTGTCATCGCCTACCTTGCTGAGGATGCCATTGCTGAGGTGTTCGGAATTCCACGTGGAACAAACATGAAGGATGTGACCAAGGAGGATTATGCAGAAAGATACACGAAGAAGATGGTTATGCAAGAATTTAATTAACAAAGAGTGGATGATTGAGCCTAGGTCTCATCATTCCAAGGCTCCCAAGACACTTATGTGCATAGATTTCAAGGAGGAATATAGTGATTTGATATTCCTACTCAACAGAGTGATGGGGATGCCACAGGGAGCAATATTTGATGGATGGATGTTCTACCTCATCCAGGATTGTCTTAGAGGAACTCTAGTGAATTGGTCCAAGATTATAAGTGACAATCTGGATTTTCAGCTGAGGAATGTAGAGCGGTCCAAGTCATTCGCCATGACTTCTTACCTGGTGTACCTGCTTGCACGATTTGTTTCATACAGAGGATTAATATGCAAAGTTGAAGTCGGGAATGGGCAAGGACAATTTAAGAGTTATGAATGCTACCCCTAGCTGAGCATGCATAGAATTGAAGACTATAAGAGAGTGAATGATGCATTCATTATGTACATCACATGGATGCTGCAAGGCGGAATCCACAGAAGATTGTCCAAGGAGGCAACAAAGTTAATAGAAAAGTATGGATCATGGTATATACAGTTTCCCACTTTCACATACCTCAGGATTCATGGGTTTCAATCTGAACCCTACAGACTTCCTAGGTATCCAAGCGATAGAATGATATTGTTGGAAGTGGTGAGACAGCTTCTAGAGTTCGATGTTATCCAGAGAGAGAAGCACAGGACATAAATGACATTCCCTATTTTAGTTGGGAAGACGTCAGAGGTTTGCCAGTCCGCCATAGCCGCCAGCATTGCGAGTGAGGAGCTTGCATTCTATCGATTTGCTACATATAAGAAGAGAGAAAGATTTGATCCAGACAAGAAGGTCGGAAGGATCAGAGGAGAGAAGTTCACTCATAAGATTGACATAGAAGATTATTGGGCTAACCTGATGGACGAGCAAGCAGTGAAATGAAGAATGTGGTCCAGAATGTCAGTCGATTTCTTGAGGAAGTGTGGACTTTTCCTCATTCCTGATCAGGTATTAGATGATAGAGATCATACACATCCATAGTATGAGAGTGAAATGAAGAAGGCAATCCTATTGCCTAATTGGTCAGAGTCAGAAGAGATTGACTTGAATATATTGATGAGAGAGGTCTTGAATTTCTCTCGCCTATGGGTGGATATATAAATGAATAAGTTAGTTGACATGGGTGTTCCCTTCACTTATGAAAAGATGAAGCCGGAAGAGTCTACTTCCGAGGATGATCAGAGGATTGTCAGTGATGTCAGGATTCATGCAGACGAAGAGAGTCAAGCTCCCAAGAGAAGGAAGAACAAGCCAGGAGAAGTCAAGGCCAGAGGGAAGAAGATTGAGGATGTGAAGAAGAAACAGAAGACTGTGACTCCACTTGTCATTCCTTCACCCCCTCCGAGTGTCTCATCAATCGAAGTGATTGAAGTAACAAAACAGAATAAGGAGACTCAACAGTGTTCCAACATAGTGATACTACCAGAGAATATTCAGGAATTCCATGCCACAACAACATCTGCACCTCTTGATGAGAATAATGATCAGCCGGAATCCCCTACTGTCCTTTTGGAAGTTAGTTTGGGAAATGAGGTATATGATTGGACCAGGGATAATCCTAATGACAATGAGGATGTTATCTCGGCATTGAAAGGACTTGATCAAGAAGTATGTCTTGATGATTGTATGGAAATGGCCGCTATTCCTAAATGGCTGAGAAGAAGAATGGAGAAAAGCAAACAAATGATAGAGGTACAACCTATTGATGATATGGATGACTACCTAGCTAGGAGTGCTAAGAAGAAGGAGCCCAAGAGAGTGGAGATTTTGTCACACATAGCTAGAGATGAGACAGGAATGCGGATTGCGCAGATTGCTGTTCCTATTGCAGGCGTGACAGTGGACATTGCTATTCCTATGGATTTACAGATCACTTCAGTCGCCCTTGGTCGTACATCCACAGAGCAAGAATTCCAGGAGATTGGTGACAACCTCCAGGCAATCAATGCAAGGTTAGACAGAGCGGGTGGGGAGAATGAAAGGTACAGAGGAGAAAACATTAGACTGAGAGAGTATATTGCAGGGACAAGGCGTGGAGATCCCACCTTTATTTCCCCTATTGCAGTTGACCATGGAATACATTTACACTGCGAGGTAGCGAGAGGTACACACCCAGAGGTGGAAAAATGGATTGAAAGCACAAGAACGCAGGCAGATGGTTTCCTTACTCAGTTTGTCCATGCATATGATAAGACAACAACACTCGTATTCAGAATCCAGTATTTGGAGGGAGTTTGGGAAGAATTCCGGCCTATTCAGGACAAGACTATTCCATGCCTCCTGGCATTGAAGAAGGTTCCTAATTCCACCTTGGTCAGCGAGAACATTGTGCACAGTGGAGACATATATGATTTCCATGGCTGGTATTGTGCATTAGCCTTGAAGAAATCAGCTTATGAGAACGCCTAATCGAGTTGTATAGAGATGGAAGGATTAATTCAGGACATTCAGATGAAGATCCTTGCCTCGATTGAGGAATTATTGGGTGTTAATGTTAGTAATGCTAGTGGTTTACACTTAGCCGAATTAAGGGACAAGATGAAATTTATGTATTTTTGCCAGTTGGACTCTTTGAAGAAGATTCAGATAGATGACTTGGTCTCTTTGTTGATTCATGTTCATAATTCGCAGAAGCTCATGCCAAAATGGGAGAACACTTTGAATGCTTGCTCGGATTCATTGGACGTGATTGATTTACAACAGAATACCTTGCCTAGCATTTCCATGGAGGAATTAGATTCAGTATTGGCTAGATTCTTGGAGTATGCTAGGAGAGAGAGAGATGCAGGGAGAAATCTTCTAGAAGATTCCCTATATGATGACTAGGTATCTTTTCATTGGGTCGTATGTTGGTGGTGCCATTTTGGATGTAACCCTAATTAGGGTAATTCTAGGGTTTTGTTGGCATGATCTTGGCCGTTAATCTGGGCCATCCATTTTGTAAGAGACTCTATATATGCCCCTTTGTCTCTCATTTGTAAGAGAGAGTTTTTCTAGAATTGTTGGTATATGCTGCAGCTATTTGAATCCTAATCATTGTTCAATTGTTGGTGATTTTGCTCTTCAAATGTTGTATTTGCATTTATGGTTCTCAATTCCTGCAAGTTAGATTAGAATTTAGATTAGAATTTATTTTCATGTATATTAGATTGAGTGGAAGATTTGTTGAATTTATTTGTGTGGAATCCTTAATCCATACCACTAGCCTCTTGCCGTTGGTAAGTGCGCCTTGTGTGGTCAACTGGAATTTAAGTAAGCATAACTTCAACTATTACGCATCCGTTGACAAGCATCAACTTGGATGGAGTCTACGTTTGATGGTAATAGTCTGAAAATCTTTAAGTATACCTTAGACGATTGCACTAAGCTTGTGTCAATACCTGATTGTGAGACCTTGCCTAGTTTGATTCCACTAGATCCATTCATCATTTCCTACATTCCTAGTGTTAGAATAGATTTCTTGAATCCTATTCTTTTTCCCCCTTTTTTAGTAAGAAGTAAATTTAGAGCCTTATTGATAAATCTTAAGTTGTCAGCACACCTATTCCGCATCATTCATGATAATCCAAACATTTGCGTAAGCCCCCAAGTGAAACGCAGCAATTCACATCAACTACTGAACTTACCTACTCGTCAAGACTTGACATGTAGAAACCTTGGAATCATTTTAGTTGATCTCATTCTTAGCATCTGAGGTGATTTTGTTCAAGAGAGGGTAAATTACTTTGGTAATTTATTCTCTATTTTTATGTGCATAAAAAACACATCAACAGGTTGAAACTTCAAATTGCCAACAATCTGATTTTATATCAGCAGTTGAAGAAGGACATGAATCAATTTGTGATACCTCGATGGATCATGATAATGACTTGGCTTCAAGACATGAAATGCTGCAAGTTAGGGACACCAAGTGTATGCATGTGTACTCTAGTATTAAAGACATACAAGGCACCGAAAGAAAGGGTACAGTCAGTCCTAAATCCCTTATTAAGGACCGTAGCACTATATCTCTATATACTTGTGTGTTAGCTGCCTATTTTCATGAAAAAGTAAGTGCTATGGGGCTCTCCAATCAATGGGGTAAAAGATGAAAAGGTTAGACATAATATTTGTGATAATGCATCCTATGAGAGGAGTGGATTTGTAAACTTTGGGACAGTAACATTAAATCACTTCCAAAGAATGGAAGAGGGTTGGCAGGTGAAGGCAAGGAATGCCCAGTTGATGGCTCATCAAGCCAAGCTTCATCTATAATAGGATTTTGATTCACATGGCTCCATGGCTGATGAGAAGCAAGGGTTATCTAACATCCAAAAGTCTGAGTTTTCAGTTGATGTTAACAATTTTATTGAGGTGTATCATGATTTTATGGGTGACATGTTTAGGGGATCAGCCACTCATGGTTTGACTTCCGGTATTAAGGGAGACAACTACAATACAACTAAGGATTTATCGCCTATTTCATATGCTTATGCAGCTGTTTATTGGTTGGGTTGTGACATAATTTTCATGGATTCATGGTTGACACATGGCTGTCCTACGTGGTTATACATTGTATTTCCAGATTTATCTGGGTCTACCTTAGTTTATGGGTTGGATTGGAGTGTGTGGAGACGCATTTACTCAATAGGTAAGGTGTATGAGATGGGTTTCTTTCTTATGCATGGGTATACATACATCATTGACTTCACTTTAGTTGCTGATCTAATTTATAACAGCAGCCTTGAGGTGATAAATTTGACAGCTCATGAGGGGAGTTTTCAGTATATCACACACCTTTGGGCAGCAGGCTATGAAAGCATCTATGAAGGTAAACTTGCAAGGTACAAAATTAAGGTGGGTCTCATGTTGATGATTAACCATCTCCCATTTTTACATGGTTTCATTCATCTTGTTATGCAAGAGCATGCGATAAGAATTAAAGAACCCCATTGCATGCAAGGTTGGGCATTGTGCCTTTGTTTCATAACAATATCATTCCTTGATCACACTTGGAAGGCATATTTGGTTAAGGAAGAAGACAACATGGAGCTTGAGTTTACCCATGGAAGTAAACAAATTGTGTTGAAGCCTACCAATAATGATAACCCAAAAAATGTGGCAGCCAAGTGTATGCAAGGATACCTTGATGATGATAATACCAATTGGAGGTATGGGGATAAATCAGATTATTCCCTTTATGACAGCAGCAACATATCTTCTTATACTCAGGACATGGCAACCTTGGTACATGGTGCTAGCAGTGATATAATATCTTCATGTGATGATACTTCATTCTTGGCAATGGGACTTGTTGGTGTACGTTTATCATATACCGAACATTAGAATAAAGTATCCAAGGATACTCTATCCTTTCTTGAACAAAATCACTACTTGTGCCAAGATTGTGAGCGAGACCACAAGGCGACTCCAAGGTCTATATGTGCGAATGGGTGACTTTGTGTTGGATAGCTACCTTGGTTATGTATGCTGAAATACAAGGGGGACTTATGCTTGGCTCGTTCAATTCACAATGGAGATTTATCATCTGAGTTTTGGATCATGGATTTCAAGAAAACTGAAAAGGAGATAAGGGTTTAGAAATTCTAATTTATTCCTAAGAATTCAAGAGATGGTAAAGACTGGGTGAAACTAATAACTACACTTTGTTTCACCACACTTAGGACAACTACGCAAAGCATGTGCGATCTTCTAAGGTTATGCTTAATATTTTCACACTTATGAATAATACCAACAATTGAACAATATTATTCAAACTAGAAGTTAGGCATCCACATCAAAGCTCAGGCTAACTTTACACGTTGATTGAAAATCATCCATCCAACAAAAGTATGAGCAAAAGTTTCACCAATCTAAACTATCAAATCCTTCATTCATCTAGCGTACATGAAATAAAATCTAAACTATGATGAGGGATAAGATCCATGCAGACTCCGAAATAATGGAAATAATCGCCATCAATTCTAACAATGTATTACTTATTATTTTGGCAATCCTAAGCAACAATTGCTTATCTCAACATGTTTTGCAACATGCTCCCATGATTTACAAATGAGGTGTGAGCTCAATTTATAGGCTCCCCAATTACAATTCAATGGCCAGGATTGATTTCAAATCAACAGTCGAGATTACAAAATAAAACCCTAATTAGGGTTTGGTACAACTAACTACTTTTCGACCAATGAGAAAATTACATCTGAGGACACTTGTCCTTGCTAAATATAAACCAATAATAAAATATAAGGTTGTTACATTGTGAAGGTGCCTTCTAGAAGCTTCTGGATAAGTCAGGTTCGTTGAACCTGGATATGTTGACTTGGAACAATCTAACTGTTGAGTGTCCTCCTTGAATTCTCCAAAAAAACTGCCTAAGTCTGGAAATTTGTTTGGAATACTCTTCTTGCCGCCATCTGATATTGATTGGGAGTTTGTCTTCAGGAGATGAAATCCTTCAAGAAATCCAGAATTTCTTTTCATATTTTTGCCAAGTCTGAAGACTTTTCTTTCTCGATGTCTGGAAATTCTTTCAAGTGCTTAGGATTTTGGAGAAGAATTCCCCTATGCCTTCGCCACAATAAAGGAAAATTGGAAGTTTTTCTGTGAAGCATTTCCCATACTTAGCCAAATTTTGGCTAGTCAATTTTATTTTGTGACACCTTCATGTGGATCCACCAGCATCTAGCCAAGATTTTGACCATTTCTATGCTCAGACACACTTTGCCTATGGTTTTGCCCTCAATTCTGAATTTGGCTTGTGCTAAATAGAACAAAATCCACCTTTAGACAAGAATTTTATTCATCTCCTCTTTACTTTTCCTCTTTATTCTTTTTCTTTCTTCCTGTTTCCTCTCCAACACAGTCAAAATTTGATTCTCTTGGTATTGGAAAATTCCACACTTAGCCATTTTTCATGTGTCAAACTTTTATTTTCCAACCCGTTCGTTTGTTCGACCCTTGATTTCATGTGCAATTTTTCTCAAAATTATTTTTTCTCTAGCCATTTTTTATATTTCACCATGGCAGGTTGATCTTTATGTTTGATCTTCAAATTTTGGGCGAATTTTCATGCCTGGCTCAGGCATCTTCACATATTCCATTTATGCCTGGACAAATTGGAACGTTTAAGTCTGATCACACTTTCAAGGTGTTTGGAGAATAATGTTCTTTTATCCTTTGCCTATGTTTTATTTGCCAAAACCTCTTGCTTTCCTTCCTTGTGCAAACTTGGAAGAAGTCATGCCATGGTACATTCTTAACATGTTGGGCGAATTTCACCTTTCATTTGCCATCTTCCTTGTGCCTAGGTGGAGTTGTCTTGTCATGTCAAGAAGAAGGCGGACTTTGATCATGTCTTAGCCAACTTGTGTTGTATTCCTCCTTGCCTTCCTATATTCTTCAAGCAAGTGTCTTAGACGAATTCTTTTTATGCCATGCTCTAATGTTTTTATTCCTCTCCTTGTCTACCTCTAGCCATGTCTTGCTTTTCTTAATCTCTTTAAGGGCGGACTTTGGAGGTGTCTAGACAATTTTATGTTTTATTCTTATTGACCATGGTGGACTTGAAGTGCATTGGATACATGTTTTTCCCAACATGTTTGCTTTTCTACATGGTGGACTTGGATTTGATGCCAACTTTGTTATGCTTTTACAAGGGCGGACTTAGAATGTGCCTTGCCAATTTATGTTTTGTCTTTGTATTTTCTCCTAGAGGGCGGATTTGGAGGCTCCTTGGACAAGGCGGACTTGGCAAAGGCTTTGCCAAGGCAGAGTTTGAAGTTTGTTTGCTATCTTTTGCTTGTGCTTTAATCCTTGGCTGACTTTGACAATCCCTTTCCACACTTAGCATGGGCAGACTTCAAGGGGTCTTGGACATTATGCATAGGGCAGACTTTGAAGACATCCTGCCATTCCTTATACATGTCTTGTGGACTTTGGAGAAGTTTGGACATTCATCATAGGGGTGGAGTTTGAAGACCATTGGACAAGTTCCTCTTGGCGGAATTTGCTCTTCATGATGGATAGTGTTGAGAAGGCGGACTTGGATGATGTTTGGACATCCATCTAGGTGGTCTTCATGTTGCTTGGGACAAGGCGGACTTTGACTTGTTTGTGCCATCCTTGGGTGGACTTGAGCTTCTTGTTGCCATGTCTACCAACCACTTGTCTTCGACAGACTTCATGGATGTCCTGCCATTCTTCTCCACCATATTTATTCAAATTGTCATGTTCATCTTCCTTGGGCAGATTTACTTCTTGCTTAGGGAATTTTCCTTGACACTTGACCAAAATTTTAAATTTTATTCCCCAAGGTATCAACACTTAGCCAATTTTTTGAATTTTTTCTCCCCAAGGTATCAACATTTAACCAAATTTTTTGAAAATTTTGTCCCCAAGTTATCAACACTTAGCCAATTTTTTTGAATTTTTTCTCTCCAAGGTATTGTTGATGTGTATTTTGTACACGACCAAACACAGAATAAAATTTTTAGAGGTATCTTATCCTCTCTTGAATAAAGTCTCCGAATGCTGAAGATGTCGCGAAAGGATCAATCAGGATGACTTCAAGGTTCTTTTTGTAGGATCTCTACGTGTGGATAAGCACCAGTGGTCGTTGTCTATGCTGTTTTTTCAAGGGGCCTTACGTACTTTCAAAGAAAGCTTGTCCGTGTTACTTTCTTTCCAAATGTAGGAACAGGATTTTCCTAACACTAACAGATTTTCAAAAAAATGTTAAAAGGTAAGGGTTTCAAGGAAGAGATACTTAAACTATTCCTAAGAATGACTCAATGAAGGCTAGACTTGATAAAATTCTACCAATTTCAGTATCGCCAAGAAATTACAACTCTATTGGAATTGATGCGATCTTCTAAGGGGATTCAATAGTTTTTCAAATCATCAAGGATATAGATACTATCATAGAGATACATATCAATACTTCCAATAATGATTGAATTCTTAATCAATCTTAATGTCTCCAGTTGACCACACAAGGCGTCCTCACAATCAGTAAGAAGCTAGTGGTTTGGAATATGAATCTTATCAAAGGTCAAGCAAAACAATTCGCCCTTCAAACTTAAAATCTAAATGCTATTTCGACTGAGAGTGCTTCAAAAAGATAAACAATCATGAAGATAACCACAAGTACTGCAATAAAACACCATAACTTCAATATTTTATTGATCTCATAGCCAAATGGACAACAATTGTTCAAAATTCTTTTTTCACTACTCAACCTTGCTACAACAATAACTTTCTTTCTTCTCTCTAAGCTCTCTCTCTTTTTCTAACTCTTCTAACTTTTTAAAATGAAATGAGTGAGGGTATATATAGCATCCTCAAATACAATGAATGGCCCGGATCAAAAGAAGATCAATAGCTGAGATTTTGACACCTAAACCCTAATTAGGGTTTGTTACAAAAAAGTCCCCATTTAGATAAACATCACTAATCCATAGCCAATAAAGAATTGGCACAAATACCGAGGAAACATAGACCAATAGGAATTAAGTTGCCACATCATCCTATAACAACTTTTCATCTAGAATTTTGTTCCCTTTCCTATGCTCTTTCTTAGCATATTCAATGAATCTGGACACAATTCCCTCAATCTCAGCAATGGGAATCTCAGGAAGATTCTTCATTCGTTCTTCCAAGTGAAGGACTTGATCAAAAGCAGTGAGAAGAGTTGTCTCCCATCCAGGTTCAAGTTCTTTGGTCTTCTCAATCAGGAACATAGTAGTGTACATTTGATCTCATTGCTTATCTGTGATGATGTTCTCCTCCTTGCAAAAGATGACCTTGATTCTATCCTCTAACTCTTGGATGTCCACATCTGTCTCAATCTCGATCCGTCTGTCAAGAATGGTACACAACACCTCAAACACCTTATCTTGAATTGGATGAATGATGCCTTCAACTTGGCTGCATCTGATGTTGGCGTCTTCAAAAAGGACCTCCTTCATCTGGAGCAGAGCTGACCACTGTAGGAGGTTATGGGTTCCTCCATCCATTATCTTTTCTTGTGCCAGAATCCGTCTTGGTGTTTCTCTTATCACTTGTAAGACTGGAATGATAACATCTCTAGTGTGAGTGAATGCAGCTACAGTTATCATTACATTATGGATAATCTCAAGGACCTGGATAGCTCGATGAACTGTCTTCATCATTCTTGTTGCAAATTCAGCGGCTACATTGTGGGATTTATCAATCCAAGAACTCATAAGTTGAACCAAGCTCTTCACCCTTTCTGCCTCACCTACTGATTCAAGAGGGAGTGCTTGTAGAGGAGATACTGTTGGATCTTGACGTCTCAAGGGCTGATTAAGATGACTAAAATAGTTCCTCCAAGCACTGACCTCCCTCTCAAGCTTCTTATTCTTTTCCATTTCTTCTTTAAGTTTGTTTTTAAGTGCTTCAAATGAATCAGTTGCTTCTTCCATCGCTTGTTCAGAGGTAAGTGGACCAAGCTCAAATGTTTCTAAGTCATACTCTTTTGCAAGAATCTCATCCTCATATTTGTCTACCACTGGTGTAGCTGCCTGCACTTTCCTGGATCCTGTCTCATCTCTAATTACCTTAGACATCTTTGTGGCCTTCTTCTTTTCCATTACCTCATGAGAATTTCCTATAAGGCTTTCCAAGTCAAACACATCTTCTTCTTCTTCAACCACAACTACCCTTGTTAGTCTCTCTTTCAGCCAATCAGGAATGGCAGATCTTGTTTCCCTCACTTTTATTTCTGTAGGTAGTGGTCTATCTCCCCGGAAAGGAGATGTTGCTTCATCATCATTCTTTTCTTCGTGTTGCTCATTAGCACCAACTTGGGGAGATTGACTTGATGAATGTTGAGGTGTCTGTCCTTTCTCTTGTTTATCATTCTGTACCATGGATTCCATAGGCTCATCAACTTCATATACTATCTGCCTCTGATCTTCCCCTTGACTCGCCTCCTTTTCATACCTAGAAGATGTGCTTGGTGGGTGATCAGGATTTGTTTTCTGCTTCTTCTTGGAAGGTTCTCTCTTCTCAGGTCCTTCTTTGCTCTTTGAGCCTTTGGAATGAGAAGTATTCTCACTCACACTTGCTTCTCCTTCTTCTGGTCTTGCCTCCAAAGTGAATGTCATTGATACATTCTGCTCCTTCAACTTTTGATGTTGTACATCCACCCATCTGCGAGTGCAGGATAAAACGGGAGCCATCAAAGCTCTCAAGTCTAAAACCTCGGGCTCATTCCAATCTATCTTCACTTCTTTGTCTTCTTTCTCATAGGATGACTGGAGGTATCTACCATTATCTTGGGCTTGATCGGCTACTCTATAAACTTTGCATTTCCTGGAATGCATCTTTCTTTTGACCTCTAAATCACCTAGGAGATTCATCCAAAAGTCCTCCACCTGAAACTCATGCCTGTACTTCCTGCCGACTATCTCCTCCATATAACCATGAGGATCAAAATTCTCTCGCGAAGCAAAGGATGTGAATGAGTATAAAGATAATTCCTTTTCTGCATCTTCCGCGGCTTGAGTATTAGGACACACTTCAACTGAATTCCCTAGTATGATGGGCACGGGAATTCCATTTCCATGCTTGTGTCTGGATGCCTTCGCATAAGTTGCCAACTGTCTAGTCACCTCAAGTAGTACTATCTTGTCTGTTGGATATCTTGGCAACATGTAGGGAGGTGAAGGACACCCATGAACTCTGATGTATGTGAATTTCTGAAACTGAATGAACCATGCACCACGCTTCTTCACAAGCTCTTGTGCATCCAGAGACAGTCGATTGTGAATCCCACCTTGCAATATCCTGGTAATGTTCATCGTGAAGGTGTCATTGACTAACTTGTAGTCACTTCTAGGCGGATGATGCAGTTGAACATAAGAATCACAAACTCTTATTTCTCCGGGTCCTCTTCCAATCACTCCTCTGTGAGGTAGCCCTGCATACTCGAAACTCCTGATCAAGGCATATATAACATATGAGCTCATGTGGAATGATTTGGTGGGTCTTAGCCTTCTCAACTGTACGTCCAGACAATTGCTAATGATTCTGGCCCAACGGAGCATTCCTTTTCCTTGGACTATCACTTGTAGGAAGAAGAACATCCACTTGTCGAAGAAGAAGGCTTGAGAAGCACCTGTAACTCGATTGAGCAAAGTTATCAAGTCTCTGTATTCCTCCTGGAAGTCAATCCTATGTGGTGTATTGGGAATCTTGTTTAGGCGAGGCCGACTTTTGAGCAACCAATTCTTATTGATGAAGTTCAAACAAGACTCAGGATCATCTTCATAGATCGACCTTGCTCCTTCCAAGCTCTTGTAGATCATGTCTTTATGGTCCGGAAGATGAAGAGCTTCGCCTATAGCTTCCTCTGAAAGGTAGGCTAAGATGTTCCCGTCTTTGGTTATGATCGTCCTTAATTGTGAGTCATAGTGGCGGGCACACTCGATCATCAACTCATGACACTTGACTGTGGGAGGGAAACTTGCAGCCTTGATGATGCCACTCTCAATTATCCTCCTTGCAATAGGTGATGGCTTGCCAATATAGGGGACCTCTCGAAACTTCTTCACATTGAAGTTTCCTAAGTTGGTGTCTCCGATATTATTCCACTTGGACACGATCCTAGTCTCCAATTCGTCGCTCCTTTGATCTTCCTTGATGAGAGCCTGCCGACTAGTAGATCCTCTAGCTTTGGGGGTCGTCATTTGATGCCTACACAGAAATTTAAAATTAGTCTTTAAGCATCATACCTTAAAGCATAGAATTTAAGACCTTCCAAGGGAATAATTCAAAACATTAATTTGAGAATGACAAATCCAAGAATTATAAACTTTCAAATTAATTATGATTGGAAATTAGATTTTTCAAGACTTAGACTTTAAAAGATTGCTATGAAATAAGTCTTGAATAAGGACTTCAAACAATTTGATTCTTCATACCTCTTCTTGAATGCTTAACTATCAACCTTGAAAAATTTAAGGAAAAAGATCAGATCTTGCTGGATAAGGATTGGATTTTGGTCTCCCTTTAGACAAATTATGTCTTGATTAACCTTCAAAAGAAGTTCGCCTTCCACTAACCTCCAACCACTTGGCAAATTCTGGAAATTTAGCCTCCAACTTAGTAAGAATTCGCCTCCAATCTGCTAGATTTCGCTCCTCCAATCTGCTCCTCAAGATCGCATTTAGAACAATGAATGAATGATTTGGATTCACCACAAAGCATCTCCCTTAAATAGGCGCTCACCCTAATCCTCATGAGGCCGACTTGCTTGTAAAAGCAAATAAATGTATTTTAAGCGCTCTCCTTTTATTTTTTTTAAAATTTTAAAATTAATTTCAAGGCCTCCAAGGTGGATTTTATATTTGTTTTAAGGCTTTAAAAATTAATTAATTCAATTATAAAGGCCTCAAATTATGCGAACTTAATTTAACCTCCCAAATGTCTTGAATTTGGCAAATTTGGTGAAAATTTAGGAATATGGAGGTTTGATTGAGGCTTAATGAAATCTCCTTTCTCCTTAAGTTTTGAAATATTCCAAGTGATGAAGGTCTAGATTCACTTCAAGACTTGTTTGAACCCCTTATCCACGCTTGTTCTCTTGATGAAATTGAAATTTTCTCAACCTATATTTGCAAATTCCATGTCTTTGTCTTTACAATCTTGCAGTTTGCCCTAAACTTAATCAATCAAGGTTGAATGATAGGTTTTTGATGATTTCGCCCTGGACCCTTTGGAAGGGTCAGGAGCGATTTTTCAAATTAGGTCTTGAATACCTTATTCCCTTCATTCCAAAATCTCCCGGAAGGCGAGTTCATGTTTGTTTTGCCTAGATCAAAGTCTTGCATTTCAATTTTTAGTCTTTCAAATGAGGAAATTAGGTGAAAATGTGAATTTCGCCCTAGACCCTCTGGAAGGGTCAGAAGCGATTTTTACATTTTAGGCCAAAATTCACCTTAGTTTGATCATTAAACTCCTCCAAGGCAATCTCCAGGGTTCATTTATCTCCATCACTGGGTTAGTTCATCAAAACTTTGAAGGAAATATTGTATTTTTGGGAATTTCGCTCTGGACCCTCTGGAAGGGTCAAGAGCGAAATTCTCTCCTGAGCTCAAAATTCTTATTTTTGAAGGTCCAAAACCTTTTCAAGGCATTCCAAATAGGTTCTTTCATTGTAGTCCAGGCCTAGTCTCACTCAAATCAGGAAGAAAAAGGTGATTTTAGGGTTTTTCACCCTGGACCCTCTGGAAGGGTCAGGAGCGATTTTTCTTGCTTAGGCTTACTCCATCATTTTGTCTTGAATCCTTCACTCAAAGCTAGGCAATGGTCTTCTTCATTCACTCCACCCAAGCTTGGTTTGTTCTTGCAAGGCAAAATAGGGGATTTTGAGATTTTCGCCCTAGACCCTTTGGAAGGGTCAGGAGCGATTTTCCTTCTCTGACCTAGAATCATCAAATTTTGAAACAAACATCTACTCACAAGTGGTCTCAAAGGCCTTTTCTACCTTGGTCTAGTCTTTGCCTTAGCACAAACTTGAAAGGAACATGTTGGTTCTAGGATTTTCGCCCTGGACCCTTTGGAAGGGTCAGGAGCGATTTTTAGGTTTTAGGGCAATTCCTTTATCCTTTCAACTTCAAATCATTTCCAAGGCATAGAACATCATGCCTTACTCCTCTTTGAGTCCTAAAAACCAAAGTCTTATCTTGAACTGCAAGGAAAATAGGAGGATTTGGAAATTTCGCCCCGGACCCTCTGGAAGGGTCAGGAGCGAATTTCCCTCTTGGCTTCAAAATTTGCATTCTTAGCAGTCCAATTCCACTTCAAGGCAATTCAAATGTCTTCTCACACCCATGTCTAAGCTTAACTTTGCCCAAACTTTGGAAGAAAGGATAGTTTTGAGGATTTTCGCTCTAGACCCTTTGGAAGGGTTAGGAGCGAAAATCATGTTCTAGGCTTAATTGCTTCCTCTTGACAACTCAATCATCTTCAAAAGCCAAAACACGCTTCCTCACACCCATTCAAGCCATAAAAACTAAAAAGTTGCCTTGACCTTGCAAGAAAATAGGTGTTTTTAGGAATTTCGCTTTGAACCCTTTGGAAGGGTCAGGAGTGAAATTCACCATTTGGCTCAATTCCTTCACTTTTTGATGATTTCTTGCAACCTCAATTCACTCCTAGGGGTAATTCTTTCTATGTTTGATCTTATCCCATACTTGGCTTAACAAAATTTGATAGCAAAAGGTAATTTTGAGAAAATTCGCTCTGGACCCTCTGGAAGGGTCAGGAGCGAAAATTACAATCTTGACCCAAAATCTTCATTTTTTCACCTTAAAACTTCTTTGCCAAGTGGGATTTCATGTTTCATCATGCTAGGATTAAGGTTTCATATCCAAGAAAGGCTAAAAAATGTGTTTATAAGGAATTTCGCTTTGGACCCTTTGGAAGGGTCAGGAGCGAAATTGCCTTTCCTGGCCAGAATCCTTCATTTTCTTCATTTCTAAACATGCCCAAGGTTTTCAACATGCTCATTCTTCCTTTCATCATGCCTTTGACACTTCAATTCGACCAAACTGAGCAAGAAATGTCTCCTATAGAGATTTTCGCCCTGGACCCTTCGGAAGGGTCAGGAGCGAATTTCTTAATTCAGGCTCAATTCATCATCATTTCAAGTTGATTTCACCTCTCAAGGAAAAAAGACACTACTCTCCTCTCATCCAAGCCATAAAAACCAAAGAGTGACTTGATTTTGCAAGAAAAATAGGTGATTGAAGAATTTCGCCCTGTACCCTCTGGAATGGTCAGGAGCGAAAATTCTCCTTTTGGGCAAAATCCTTCACTTTCCAAGTTAAAACATCTTCAGGAGGCAAAAGCAAGTTATTCTCGTTTCATTCATGCCCAAAACATGACCTTCTTCACTGCATAATAAGGGCTTTTGGGAATTTCGCTTTGGACCCTCTGGAAGGGTCAGGAGCGAAATTTCCCTTCTTGTCAAATAATCTTCATTTTGCAACCTTCCAAATCTTCAAATGTGTCAGGAACGTTCAATCCTCCCTCCAAGATACTCTACACATCAAAACTTAGCCAAAGTTAGTGAAAAATAAGCTCTAACAAGATTTTCGCTCTGGACCCTCTGGAAGGGTCAGGAGTGAAATCTCCATTCCAGGCCAAATTGCTTAGTCTTCAAGTTTCAAACCACCTCACAAGGCAAAGTTAGATCATTTTCTAAGCTAGGAACAGGATTGCAAGTCTATCCAAGGCAAGAAATAGTGTTTAGGATGAAATTCGCTCTGGACCCTTTGGAAGGGTCAGGAGTGAAAGTCCTCTTTCAGGCATTATCTTGCTCTTCAAAAAACAATCAAATCCCTCTCCAGGCAAGAACATATCAATTCACCTCCAAACATGCCCTAGAAAGCATCACTTAGTCAAAAATGAGGAGAAAAAGAGGTTTACAAGGATTTTCGCCCTGGACCCTCTGGAAGGGTCAGGAGCGATTTTGACATTTCCAGGCTAGATGTTACCTTGATTCGCTTCATCCTCCATCAAACTTAATCAAACCACCTCCTTTTCTTGACTGGCTCTACTCAACTGACTTAGACAGGGAAACAAACAGGATCTTGACAAGAAAAACCCTCTTTCAATCTAGACCTGACCTGAGACCTATTCTCCCTGTTCCTTGATCTAACCAACTTGACTCTCCTGAAAGACATGCTTCATTCTGGCAATCTTGAGGCTTCAGGCAGACGACTAACAACCTCCCTAAACAAGACCCTAAAACGAGCTTCCAAGGTTTAGCCCTAATCTAGCTAGCCCAGGCAGACCACTCACTCACTCAAAACCCTAAAAGTAGAGAGAAAAACAAGCAAAGAGAAAGCAAAACCTAAAGCAAAAAGAGGGGGTCCCCATTCTAATGGGGCGATGTGTGAAATGGTCACAACAGGTATCAACACTTAGCCAATTTTTTGAATTTTTTCTTTAACCAAAGTTAGGAGTTTGATGAACCTTTGCCATTGATTACTTGATTGAAGGTAGGAGTTTGCTAGTGCTTGGACAACTTTTCTCGTGCAGGAGGTGGGCTTTGGAGAGTCTTTGCCAAGAGCGGACTTGGAGGCTCCTTGGACAAGGCGGACTTGGATGATGCTTGGCCAAGGCGGACTTGGCATGTGCTTGGACAATCTTCCAAGGCAGACTTTATGTGTCTCATGCCAAGGCGGACTTCGCTCTTCCTTGGACAAGGCGAGGTTGGAAGAAGCTTGGACATGCTTCCACTTTGCTTTGCCATCTTCCTAGTTTCTAGACATTCTTTCTCTGCCATTCTTCCCTTGGGCGAATTTTATCTAGACAAACATTTTTCACACTTATTCAAACTGTCATATCCATCTCTAACCTACCATGTCTATTTTGACCTGCCATGTTCATTTGGAACAAAAACCCTAATTAGGTTTTTACCTTGCTTTTTGCACTTAAAGACATGATTTTTCAAATCTGAGGACATGGGTACTGATCATATGGCTGATTTTCTGGAACAAAACCCTAATTAGGGTTTCCATCTTGCTTTTTACCCTTAGAGATGAAATTTTTCAATTCTGAGAACATGGGTAGCAATAATATGGTTTGAGGATCAAAACCCTAATTTAAAAAAAAAACAGAAAAAGCAAAACCCGGCTTTTTGCACTTGGAGGCAAAATTTTTCGAATTTGAAGACATGGGCAGTAATGATATGGCCTGAAGATCAAAACCCTAATTCCAGAAAAAAACGAGAAAAGCAAAGCCTTGCCTTTTATACTTAGAGACAAGATTTTCAAATTCTAACAACATGGGCAGTGATCAAATGACCTGAAGAACAAAACCCAGGTTCCACTTTCAAAAAAGTAGAAAAAAGCAAAAAAAAAACACAATTTTTTTTTTCAAAAAATAGAAAGTTGTCAGAAATGATCCAAAGCAATTGCGATATTCGTCCTTTAGACCTTCTAAGCACTTTGACAATACTCAAACACTGATTTGACCATGAATTCTCTATTTGGGTCGGGATGATTTCTCAAAAACTCTAACTCTTCATTGCAAAAAGACTGGTGATTAGCAGTTGTGACGCCAAAGCAAAACCCTAAAAAGCAAAAACAGGGGGTCTCCATCTGCAATGGGGTGATGTGAGAAAAAGATCACAACAGGACTAAATAAAGGTATACATTCAGAAAATTCACTGGTAGCAAAGGAATTGCATCATCATTTGGTAACTTTAGTGGGTATATCTTTAAAACCAGCCCTTGATGTAGCCAATATGCTTGATGACTCCAAAGGTATGAATACAAGGGAACAATTCAGTCCTCATTCTCTTACTTATAACAGCAGTAATTCATCCTCCCCTTTTCATGACATTGGTGTTTCTAATCATTGGGAAATGAGTCATGATAATTCTATTATGGTTGGTACTCATGTAGAATGCTTTGGTCATGATAAGTCACATGGTATATCTCATTTTAGGACTGGGTTTAGACACTTTAGAGCAGCTGATATAACTCAGTCCCAAATGATGAATGATGATTGGCTAGAAAGGGCAAGCCAAGCCAAGTTATTGGCTTAACAAGCCTAGATCAATCTTCAACATGTTCGTGATGTTCAACATTCATTTGATGATGAGAGACATGAATTGCTTTATTCAAAATTTCCAGTTGAGGTATTTGATCATTCTCTTGGTGATGATAGTGATTTGGTTGATGACTTTCTTAGTGGGCCAGCCACTCGAGAGTTGTTTGTGTGGAGTAGTGATGGCATAGATACTTCATTTCTGAGTTTGTCACCTATTTCACTTGATATGGCAGCAATATCTTTGTTGATTGGTGACTTCATATTCTTCGATTCCCTATGGACTAGTGGCTGTCCTAGTTGGAATCCTATGGCATATCCAGACTTTTCATTGTCTACATCAGTTTCCCAACGGTATGGGAGTGTTTGGAGTTATACCTTTGGGATAGAGTTGGAGTGTGGAGTGATTTTTGTTGATTGACATTGGTTTGTTGACATGTTTGATATCACATATATTGGTGATCAGAGTTATAACAGCGAGGTTGGGTGGCCATTTATGTTGGTTCATTGGCATGTGGGGGTTCGCTTTCACATTGTTTTGATATTCTACATGCTTGTATGGTTACTTCATGGTGATCATTTGACATTCCCCTACTTCATCTTCTACAACAGATTTTTCATTTTGATATGGGATCCAGGTATTGATTTGCTTGGTACATTATTTCACATGGATTCCAATATCTTGCTTCATGGTTTGTGGTGCTTGAGCATTTTAATTAGAGTGGAGCAGCGGGTTGTTTGATGTTTGCTTGAGGGCAAGCAATCCTGGGAAGGGAGGACTGTAATGTCCCTTCATTAGGCATCTTAGACTTGAGCAGAGGTTGGCCTACTATTAGGGTCCCTTAGGTCAGCAGTGTGGTTTGGGGACCCAACTGGGGGTTGTGAAACTCAGCAGAGAGCTTTTCGAGCTGTTCAGATTGTAATTTTGGGGTTGAATCCATGGTTAAAATTGAAATATTAAAGTTGGCCTTATGTGAATAGTAAAAAGTGAATAGTAACAGAGAAACATAAGATGAATGGTAAAAAGTGCCCCCATCTTAGTAACTTAAGTTGTTTTTAAAAGGGGGCCAAGTTCACGATGAAGAATTAGACCCTCAATGATATTTTATGATTTTTAAGGCCAAAGAGTAACCCCAAAATAGATAAAAAGGTGCTTTGTCTATCAATTGGATTCATTCTTATGTCTTCAATTTTTAGAACAACAACAAGCTTGAGGGTTTGAGCAGCTTGGAGCTTCTAGGAACACAAACTTCTGGGAGAATTTGGAGATTTGGACGAAAACCCATCTCTCTTAGTGACATGTTTCATCAGTATCTAGCTTCAGTGTGCAGATGGCTGCCTTAATTGGGGTTTTGAGTGGAAATTTATCAGTTTGAGGGCAGATTTTCTTCAATTAATTGCAGGGTAGACCTTCTAGAGGTCAATACCACTCATTTATAGCTTATTTTCAGCCAGCCGCTCTATTTTGGAAAGGACATCAAATTCTAGTTGTATTTGGGGTTAGTAGCTAATATTGGAGCTGATTTTTATATTCCACCTGCTCGAAATTTGTATCAGACTTTAATGCTCAATTAAAGGTATGTACATCAGTCTTTTTAAGTGAAAGAAAGATATCTTAATTGCCTTCTTAATGTGTTATGCATTATTCTATGTTGTATCAACTATTTCTTTCACTTAGCATTCAAAACATTGTCCACAAACTCTCAATAACCCAACAAAACAAAGAAATCGGTCAAACCCCCACTTAACATATGCTGGCCAAAGACTTATCAGCAAAACAAACAGTTTGTTTGGATCAGATTTGGTTAGAATTGGGTTGGGGATCTTTCGGCGCTACTAGGTTCTGGGTGTTTTTGAATTAATTACCAAGCTGCTGTTCATATTTCTGAGTGCTTTTGGCTATGATTGATACTTGTTTACCCTTCATATTAGTGGAATGTCCAATGTAGCAGACCTGCAACCACTTTTTACACACTACCAAGTTCTGAGTGTTTGTGAAATTTATTAACAGACTTTTGTTTATTATTTCTAAGTGATTTTGGTAGTGATTCAAACATATTTACCCCTCATAGCAGTGAAAAATCCAGTGTTGTAGATCTATAATCGCTTTCATATGCATTACGAAGTTCCGAGTGTTTGTGAAATTTGAGTTGTACTTGCTACCCAGATCTATTACAACACCTTTCCTAATCACTAATGGTGTGATAAGAAGAGCTGTTTTAGACAGCAATTGAGCAGCATCAACTTCTAAAGTGAAGATTTTAATGGGACAAGTGTGTATATCAGATTTAGTATAATGACAAGGAGGGGCATCATGCAGATTTAATCAGCATATCATAGTCCAACAGCAGTAAGGAAGCAATATATCAGACTTTTTGACCCAACTACATATGATCATCACTTAGCTCAATTCGGGTAAATATTTTATGTTACAATTTGCTAGCTAATTGTTTGACGAAATGCTCTCAAATTCAGAATGACAGATAAATGTTTGACAAAATGTCTGAATGTAGCTATGAAGGAAAAAAAACCATTTCTCTCTTTTTTGAGACATGGACCAGCTAGGACTCGAACTTAGGACCTTCCATATGCTGTTGGAGTGCTCTACCACTGAGCTACTGGCCCCTCTTGGACCAGTCCATCGTTGGTCCGAGTGTGGCTTAGTTCCAACACCAACACCCCCCCTTAAGCCACACCTCTCGTGTGCTTGGGACTCCTAGCTTGGACCTGGCTCTAATACCATGTTGAGACATGGACCAGCTAGGACTCGAACCTAGGACCTTCCATACGCTGCTGGAGTGCTCTACCACTGAGCTACCAGCCCCTCTTGGACTAGTCCATCGTCGGTCCGGGTGTGGCTTAGTTCCAACACGAACACTCTTTTCTCATTGTAATATTGGAAAGTTGTATGACTAATAATTGTTCTTTGATTGTAATAGTTTTTTGGAAGCCAGTACTGCTAGATCCTATTTACTTTCTATCATTCTTTGCCTTGCATGGAATGAATTGTAATCAAGTGAATTGATTTGCCATTTTGGCGTTGATGCAATTTTATTTGCACTCACTATCAACCAATTGGCTAGAGTGATTCTATGGTGGTTGTTTTAAAATTCTATTTTCCACGATGTTTTGGTGTTGAGAGTCTGAGGTGCATATATATATATATATATATATAGAGAGAGAGAGAGAGAGAGAGAGAGAGAGAGAGAGAGAGAGATTTCTACTAGTTAATGAATCGGAAAATAATAGTAGCAATATAACATGACAATTTTAAGAGGTTGGATAATGTCTACAGAAACTAACAATAATCATTGACTCTAATACCACATCAAGAATTTTGAAGTTTGAGACTTTTATTAAGCAATGAAATCATAAATCCAAAATATTACTGTTAGTGGTAACTGTTATATAACTAGAAGTTTGATGACTCAGACTTGGAGTCAAAACGGCAGTCCAAAATTTGGACATGGACTCGGCAGAAAACTTGGCATAGACTTGGCAAAAAACTTGGCATAAATTCGGCAACAAAAATCCTTAGTTTTACGAAAAAATAAAATAAAATTAATGCATTTAGAGAACATAAAAGCCTAATTTGACTGCCAATTTGTTATAATTCAAACATTACACATTTGATCTTCAAACACTCAATATTTGAAGTTTCATAATTCATACTCAGTTTTAAACTTTCAAACTTATAACAACATCATAAGTTTATAAATGTTTACATATAATGTTATGTCAAAATGAGAAAAACAACCAAATACGATCTACATCTTCCTCTTTCACCTCCTAATGTAAATCATTTTTTCAAGCCTCGCACTAGAAGGTGCTACAATATCAAAATGATGACAAATTGTTTCTTCAACACTGTCTTCGTTCTCCTCCATTCCATTCAATTCTGCTGCCTCTGCTTCTTCTACTCCTCTCTCCAATTCTGCAAGATCTTCACCAGTAAGGCCATCACCATCATTTTGTTCATTTATAGTCCATTCATCATAATTATCAATATCATCCAAGTCGATGGATTCATGTGAAATGCCCTCCACCTTTCTAGATTGAAGGCGGAGGTTGTACCGAACAAAGACAAGATTATCGAGGCGTTACTAGGTCAACCTATTTCTCTTTTTTGTGTGAATGTACTAAAATACGCTCCAATTGCGTTCACACCTAGAAGCACTACATGGCTGGGACAAAATGCTTTTGAAGATTTGGTGTGCCAGCACCATAAATCTACAAAAAAAATTTAAAAATATAAAAATTAAGTAAAAAAATATAAGAATCGAGTTTCTAATTTTTGTTTGTAGTATTGAACTAAATTTTTTACTTGGTTGTTGTTTTTCTCTTCTATCAGTTGCTTGAGGTGATGAAAAGAGTCTCCCATTCGCACCCTTGTAGACCTTGAATAGATAGATCAAATATAGATAATTAGTTATCATGTCTGTAAAATGGATATTTCTAGAGAGTCGACATAGCCAAATTCATAAATAAGATATAGCAAGTCTCAACTCCAACTCATCAAGATCTTTGTCTCTCATGTCACCATCTGGTACCATCTTATCAATGCATGTAATAACCCTTGCCATTATCTCCTCATCAACCTTAAATGTATTAGAGAAGTAGAATTTTGGCTCAAGTAGTGGGCTAATGCATGTATCGGCTGGTTGAGTTGGTTTGTCCATCTACGATCAATGATGCACCAAATGATTTCGTATCTTGTTCCCGCCTTAGTAATGCAATATGGCCTCTTTGGCCCTATCCATGTCCCCATAAAGGAAACCCTTTGGCATGCCCTCTCCATCCACCATACGAAAAACCTTGACCAAAGGTTTTGCACCTTAAAAATTGATTTTTTTTTTTGAATGGTTACAAAATCAACTCGTAAAATAGACAACAAATAGTTTATTTTGCATAAGGTTGATGTTTGTGTTTATAACCTTGCTCGCTGTGCCCAGAACTCGGGAGTTCGAGTCTGGGACTCGAAGAGTCCAAGGGTGAGATTCAGATGAGTACTCCCTAGGACTCATTGGGACTCACTTCACAAGTCCATGGCAAGTTGATTTGTCCAGTGATAGAACTTGTGAGTCCCACGAGTCTTGGAAAGTACTTACAGAGTCCTCAAACTATGATATAACTTATATCGTTAACTATGAATTTAAATCATGATATATTTATTGCTGTTACCTATAATTGTTGCTGTCACTGCTGTCATGATTAATTTAATTGCTGTTGTACTGCTGACATGATATGTTTATTGCTGCTGTTATAATGTTGTCATGGTATACTGCTGTTATAATGCTGTCATGATATATTTAATAGGCCTTTTTTAATGTTATGAATGAAATTTTTTAAACAATATAAAAAATTGTTTTTTTTGGAGGGGATGCCTGACCATCCTTGAGACAGTTGAGTGACGTCCGAGATATCACCAGCTGCCTTGGAGACAAGGAGGTTTCCCCTATGCGTTTCTTGCTTTCCCCAATCAAAGGGGTGCATTTCGGGACATTTCCTAATTTTCTTAGTTTGGGGAGGGGGACGGCTAGGGGATGTCCCCTAACATCCCACCATCCCCTAAAATGCCTCAAGGGACATGGATGGGGGTTTGAGGGGGTGGGGAGCTGTCCCTGTGTAACACAATTTTAAATTATAAGCTGGTCCTCTATCCCCGTTCTTACTTTGTATGTTCTCACTCTGTCCATTTTGGAACTCTGGTGATCGGAAAGAGTAGAATTGAGTCAATTGCAAAAATTTTATTGGGATTTGAGTTATGCCCGCCAAGTGTTATTACAAAATTGTAGCTTTGTATACGATTTAGTTGTTTGTACTTGAAATCATGTGATGTTCAATTTTTTGTATTCCTATGCTATTCACGTGGATCTTCTAATCTTTACTTTAGCTAGTAGTAAGCATTCATCTTTTCATTCATTTTGTTTTGTTGCAAGTCTTAAATGTAAAAAGACTCTTTAGATAAGTTCCTTTAGGTCTTGTGCTCAACCTCTGAGATCAAAAAGATAGGTCAGGTTTTCTTTCAATATTCATAGGTTTAGGTTTTAGGAGTAGTTTTAGCTTGTACACTGTTCTATTTTGTGTTGTCTCATTTTATACAAAATAAAACACTGACAATATTGTGCAGCAATTGCACTTTTAGATTCCCTAGAATTGGACTGTAATGTCCCCTTTTTGAATAGGATTTATTATAAATAATAATAATAAAATTAAAATACAAAAGAATAAAAATAAGATTAAAATAAAAATATAAAAGAATAATATTAAAATATAATTAAGTTTAATGAATGATCATAAGGCATGAAATGAAAAGTTGTGACTCTCTCAAACATGAGATATAAAAGGGAGAAGAGAACCTCATTTGAAAGGAGGATGGGGAGGAAGAAAAAGGAAGGGAGCATATGAAACAAGGAGGGATTAATGGAAGTAGAAAGGAACGAGCATAAATGATGAAGGCTTGTGACTCTTTCAAAGGGTGATAATTATTAAAGGTTTTGACCCTTGGAAAAGGGCAGATATGATGAAGAGGTATGACTCTCCCTCACATGGAAAGATATAAATGGGAGAAGATATCATTTGAGGAATACATCCTGTTGATGTGTTTTTTATGCACATGCGAACACAAAATAAAATACCAAAATGTATCTTATCCTCTCTTGAATAAAATCTCTCAGATGCTGAAGATTAGCTTAAGGATCATTCGAGAAGACTCCAAGGTTCATGTATGTAGGATCACTATGTGTGGATAAACTTTGTTGGTCGTTGTGATTGTTGTTTCATCAAGGGGCATTTATGGTTCGAAAGATCTCATGAAGTGATTTGTAGATGATATGCAATGAAGTTCCTTCCTAATACTACTGAATGATTTGCAAAAAATGGCAAAAGATAAGGGTTTAGAGAAGTTTTAAACTATCCTAGGAATGGATGGATGAAGAATGACATAAGTGAAACTCAACTAGTTATAGCTTTGCCATACATGAACAACTCCACTAGAACTAGTGCAATTTTCTATAGATGTTTGGAGATTTTCAAATCACTACTAATCATAGACACCATTAGTTGAATGCATATCAATATTTAGCAATAATCGAACTTAAACAATTTCAAAGGTTCCAGTTGACCACACAAGGCTCACTTACAATCAGCAAGAAAACTAGTGGTATGGATAACGAGCTTCACAATATATCAAGTGCAACATTCCATCATTTAGTCTAATGCTTAAACTAACATCAAAGGTTGGCTTAAGAAGGTAAAAGAACCATGCAATAGGCTTCATGAATTGAGCAAAAACACCATAACTTCAATGTTTTATTGATCCAATAGCCAAACAACAACAATTCTTCAAGTCTCTCTTGCCAATATTCTAACACTATTACTCTCTCTTCTATTCTCGTCTACTCTATTGCTACTCTTATTGCTATTGCTATTACTTATTGCTTATTAACCATTACAAATGAAATGAGTGGAGTTTATATAAGACTCCCAAATACAATGAAGGGCCGTGATTGAATGAAGATCAAGGGCCAAGATCTTGCCACCTAAACCCTAATTAGGGTTTAATACAAATGAAACCCTATCAAGATAATCATCATCATTAATCAACCAATGAGAAGATAACATGTGTTGGCACAAAAATCGAGGAAGCATCTTCCAATAGGAAAATGAAATGCCAATTGGGATCATAACGAACTTTCTTCTAGAACTTTGCTCCCTTTCTCCTTTTCCTTTCTGGCATATTCAATGAATTTGGATGTCATACTTTCAACTTCATAAATTGGAATCTAAGGTAGATTCTTCATTCGTTCCTCTAGGTGGATTACTTCATCAAAGGCTGCAAGAAGTGTTATCTCCCATCCATGCTCAAGTTCTTTTGTCTTATCAATAAGGAACATAGTGGTATACATATGATCCAACTGTTTTTCTGTGATCAGTCCACCTTCTCGTTGAAAGATAACTTTTATCTTGTCCCCCAATTCTTGAATGTCCACATCGGTTTCAATTTCTGCCCTTTTGTCAAGAATGACGCACATCACCTCAATCACCTTGTCATGAATAGGATGGATGGTATCTTCAACTTGATTACATTTGTTACTAACGTCTCTAAAAAGGAATTTCTTCATTTGAAGCAAAGTCGACCACTATAACAGATTAGGAGTTGATTCCTTTCTAATTACCCCTTCTTGTGCCAGTATCTGTCTAGGTACCTTTCTTATTGCTTGCAATACTGGGATGGTGACATCTTTAGCATTAGTGAAGGCATCAACTTTCACCATGAGGTTATGAACTATCTCAAGAACCCGAATGGCTCGAGCAAGTATTTTCATCATATTTCTCACAAACGCATTAGCCATTGTGAAGGATTTATTGACCCATGCATCTAGAAGCTGTGCTGAGTTTGCTATTTTCTCCATATGATTTCCTGGTTCATGAGGAAGCATTAGTGGAGGTGTGTTTGTTGGGTCATGCTCTCTTAGTGGTTCCTTGAACTGATGGAAATAGCTTCTCCAAGCATTTATCTCCTTTTCTAACCTTTTGTTCTTCTCTATTTCAGCCTTAAGCTTCTCATTGACTGCCTTCATTGAATTGGTTGCTTCATCCATGGCTTGCTTAGAAGTAAGTGGACCTTAGTTAAATGTCTCCAAATCATATTTGTCTACTGTAATCTCATCCTCATACTTATCTACCGCTGGAGTGGCAATGTGTATCCTCCTAGAGGCTGTATCGTCTCTTATTACTTTAGACATCTTTGAAGCTTTTTTCTTCTCAATGACTTCTTGAGGTCCATTTAGAAGACTCCCCAAATCAAATGCTTGTTCTTCTTCTTCCGCTATTACCTCCTTGGCAAGTCTTTCTTTGAGCCAGTCGAGGATAGAAGATCTTCCTTCTGTTACTTGCACTTCTTTGGGCAATGGCTCATTCATGGAGGGGAAGTTACTTCATTAATATCTCCCTGTTCCTCATCATCACAAATCTGGATATGGAGGTCTAGATTTGATGATACTTGTGGCATCTTTCCTTTATCTTGTCTATCATTCATGTCATTTTGTACTCCATTGATTCATCTACTTCATGGACCATGCTTTCATCTATTCTTTGATCCTTGCCTTGATTTATTTCTCTCTCATTCCTAGAAGAAGCGCTAGGATGCTGATCAGAATTTGTCTTTTGCTTCTTCTTGGATGTCTCTTTTTTTCCTTGTTAATTCTTCCTCTTTGATCCTTTAGAATGAGAAGTGCTCTCACTTACACTTGCCCTTTCTTCTTCTTCTATCCTTGTTTCCAAATTGAATGTCATTGTTACATCTTGCTCCTTCAATTTCTGATGCTGAATATCTACCCATTTGCGTGTGCAAGTTAAGACTTGATTCATCAATTCCCTCAAATCCATGACTTCTTTTTCATCCTAATTAATCTTTATTCCTTTATATTCCATCTCGCAGGTAGATTGGATATATCTACCACTATCTTGTGCTTGATCGACCACTCTATAAACTTTGCATTTCCTGATGAGATCAAGAGACATTTGAGAGTGCATCTTCTTCTTTATCTCTAAGTCATCTTGTGCGTTCATCCAAAAGTCTTCTACTTGAAACACATGTTTATGCTTTCTTCCAACCATTTCTTCTACATTGCCATAGGGATCAAAGTTATCTCTAGAAGCAAATGGTGTAAAGGAATAGAGAGATAACTCTTACTCGGCACTTTCAGCTACTTGAAGGGAAGGACAAACTTTTATTGAATTCCCAATTGAAATGGAATTAGTGATGACACCTCCATGTTTGTATCTTAATGCCTTGGTACATGATAACAATTGTCTTGCAACCTCAAGTAGTACTATCCTGTCTGTTGGATAACGTGGCAACATATAAGGAGGAGAAGGACATCCTTGGATTCTTATATATGTGAATTTGGGAAATTGAATGAACCAGGCACCATATTGTTTGACAAGTGCTTGTGCCTCCAGAGACAATCTCAGATGGATTCCACCTTGTAGAATCCTAGTGATGTGCATTGTGAAAGTATCATTGATTGTTCTATAGTGTTGCTTAGGTGGGTGATGCAATATTTCATAGGAATCACAAACCCTTCTCTCTCCAGGCCTTCTTCCAACTCTGCCTTTATGTGGTAGTCCCGCATATTCATAATTCCTTGCTAGAGAATATATGACATACGGGCTCATGTGGAATGACTTGGTGGGAATTAACCTTCTCAGCTGTACATCTAGGCTATTACTAATGATTCTTGCCCAATTGATCATTCCTTTACCTTGGATGATTATTTGTATGAAGAAGAACATCCATTTATCAAAACAAAAGGCTTGAGAAGCACCTATAACTCGGCTAAGCATGGTGATCAAATCCTTGAATTCTTCTTGGAAGTCAATTCAGTGTGGCCCATTAGGTATCTTATTCAGGCGAGGTCTAGTCTTTTGCAACCAATCCCTATTGATGACTGTTAGACATGCATCAAGATCATCTTCATAAATTGATTTAGTTCCTTCCAAGCTTCTATAGATCATATCCCTTTGTTTTGGTAGGTGGAAAGTTTCACTTATAGCTGTTTCTGATAGGTAAGCAAGAACGGTTCCATCCTCGGCCACAATTGTCCTTGAGTGTGAATCATAGTGCTTGGCGCCCTCAATCATTAGTTCATGACATCCAACTGCAAGAGGGAAGCCGGCTGCCTTGATGATGCCGCTTTCTATTATCTTCTTGGTTATAGATGATGGTTTGCCAATGTATGGTGCCTCACGAAACTTCTTCGCATTGAAGTTTCCAAGGTTTGTATCTCCAATGTTGCTCCAGCGGGATGTGATTTTAGTCTCCAAGTCATTGTTCTTCTGATCTTCTTTGATGAGGGCTTGTCAGGAGGTAGATCCACTTGCCTTGGGTGCTGCCATCATTCCCCTATTAAAAATGTTCAAGTTAGGGTCTTGACAAGGTTATGAAAATTATTGATTTCAGGCTTGCAAAACCTTAGAATGAAGATGAAATACTGATTTAAACCAGTCCTACACTCTAATGATTCTAATCAAATGCTTAATAAGACTGATCTAACTCTATACATGCATCTAAACTTGAATGAATTATGATTTCTGCCTCTAATCAGACCTGATTTTGGATCTTAAATGCAGTCCTTACCTCTGATTTTGATGATTTCCTTTCAATCAAAGGACTGACACTAATTAATGAATTCACTGTTTGGAATGCAATTCTGATGTCTAAAGGCTTATCTGGGTTATCAAAAGATGAGTTTGCTATTTGATTGCTTCAACCTGATCTTCAAATGATAAATTCTTCTTCTCTAAAAGACCAGACCTGTATTTAATGATGAAATTCGCCCTTTATGCTGATTGAGAATCGCTGATGCTTGATGAAGTTTGCTGTTCAATTGGAGTAATTCGCTGACCTGCTGACAAAATTTGCTTTTAGAGAGGAACTGTGTTTTGAATTGATGCTAAAATGATCCTTTTGACTTATCTTATATATGGGATTTAGGGCAAAGTCTGACTCTTGGGTATAAGGCCGACTTGGTTTAATAAAAACAAAAAAAATAAATTGCTTCTTCCATGCCAGCCGACTTGATCCTCTCCTTTTTAGAATTTGAAATTTGAATAAGTTTTTGGCGCCAAAACATGTGAATTAGAGAAGTTCGCTTTGGGACCTTGGCAAGGTACACACACGAGTCGCTCTTGTACCTTTGGAAGGTATGTCATCTTGAAAAAAGTTCACTCTTGTACCTTTGCAAGGTACATCACCTTGATAAAAATTTCGCTCTCTAGGACCTCTCTGAGGTACGCTTATTGGATAAAGTTCGCTCTATGATCTTACTAAGGTACACCAAATCAAAATTCGCTCCAGGACCTTTGCGAGGTACACGATCTTGGTGAAATATTCGCTCTAGGACCTTAGCAAGGACATGACTTGGAGGTGAAATTCGCTCTAGGACCTTAGCAAGGACATGAATCTTGATAAAATTTTTCACTCTATGTCCTCTCCAAGGACATAATCTTGATAATTTTTTTTGCTCTAGGACCTCTCCAAGGACATAATCTTGATAAAAATTTCACTCTATGTCCTTCGGAAGGTACAAGACTTCCTAGGAAAGTTTGATCTCAAATCTCAACAAGGTACATACTTGAACAAATTCGCCCTAAAACCTCTCCAAGACTTCAAAAAATTCACTCTCGATTTTCACTTGGATAAATTCTCTCTTGATCCCTTGTAAGGTACACATTTGGAGATGAAATTCGCCTTGGACCCTTAGGAAGTTACATGTCCTTGTGAAGAAATTCTCTCTATGTCCTTAGCAAGGTACATCAAAAATTTCGCTCTGGGTCCTTCCAAAGGTACCTGACTTCAAAATTCTCTTTCACTTGGTTGGTTTTGACCTTAAGTTTTCCAATCTTTCCACATGAAAGCATCATCAATTCAACCCTTAAGAACACCTATGGAGGAAATTCGCTTTGTGACCTTTGGAAGGTACATGCCCTTGGTGAAAGAATTTCGCTCTTGGACCTCTCCAAGGACATAACTGAAAATTCGCTCTGGGACCTTTGGAAGGTACGCAACTTGGTGAAAGAATTTCGGTCTTGATCCTTTGGAGGGTACACAAAAAAAATTCGCTCCAAGACCTGAGCAAGGTACGGGGTCAAGTCACTTAGGCAAATTTCACTCAATTAGGGAGCAAGGTACGTGGTCTTGATGAAAATTTTGCTCTCAAGTTAGGACAAGGTACGCAACCTTATGAATGACTCTTCACTTAGCTCTCTCACTTGAATTTGCTTGGTTTGTTCAATCTTGAGTCCATCTACGAATCAATCTTGCAACACTTGATGACCTACTCCACTCCATTCACTAGAAAAGATCAAAGAGAGACTACTCCTAGAGAAGGCTAAATCTTAAAAAAAGGGGGTTCCCCATCTTGATGGGGCGATGTGTGATGTGGTCACAACACATCCAAGGGAGATCAACTTGGGGAATTGAAAATAAGCACTGTAATGAATAATTAAGTGCAGATGTAATTTGAATAATAAGACAGAAATGAGGAGACATGACCCGTTTGAATGGATAACTCTTTCCAAAGACAAGTTTCTCCTCAATGAGATATGAAGGTATAAAAAGAGTAAGCAATTAATAGAGGATGAAATAATTCTAATAAAGGAAATAAAGGAATTTCAGATCAAACCCTAGTCATCCAACAGCAAACACATCAAAGGAATTAATCTTCAGATCAGGCTTAAAAGAACAGCCTGATATTATTTTCAGATCTGCCCTTTGCAGCACTCTATGCTTTCACAATTGCTGGTGGTATATATATACATGTTGCTTATGCATAATAGATAATGCCTAAGTGTATGATTATATAATAGAATATAACTATATAAGATATCCCTGATTGTCTGAAATCCCTCTTGTTTGTGGGAGAAGGCCTGAGGAGTAAGATGTGGGTAGCAAGCGGGCTCGTAAGGAGGCTGTCCTAGTAGGACCACTGCGGCCTAGGACAAAGAGGGAACTTACAGAGTCAAATAACCCCCTTACAACCTCTCCCCAATCCTGCAAGAGGGCATGTGTCTACAGGAAGATGAGACATGAATGGGGAAAGCAGGTACAAACCTTTGGGCTGTGGTAGACATTCCTTTGGGCTTGGTGCTGAAATGGCTTTGGTGGACCTCTCACGTCTTTCCTCGAAAAGCTAATTTGCATGTATAATAATATTATGGTTACTCGTTGAATGCAATGTGATCTTGTCTAACCCTAGTAATTAAATATACATATATTGTATATGTTTCTTATGCTATGCTTGCAAGATTCAAATTCAGGATCACATTATTTAAAGAGATGTTTTACTTGGTAAGATGTAATTGTACCCCTAATTTGTTACAACTGAGATTCTAGGGCAAATTAGGAAGGGGACATTACATGGACTTAGCCATTCGCATTTGTCTCCATTCTTTTTGCAGCAAATTTGAACTAATCTTTTCAAAGGTGAGTGTTTGACTCTGGCAATGGTTGAAAAAGACTTTACAAAAGTTTTAGACAACATTGGAAAATTATTGATGACCAGGGAAACATATTATCTTCTTTTACTGATTTAATGGCAGCATTGAATAATCTCTAATGTTTTTCATTCTAAGTAGATATTTTGATATGATCCACTGTCACCCAGTTTTGTATATATATATTTTTTTAAAAATAGGGCTCTAATATTTTCATAAGTTTGATATTTATTTTTCATACTCGCCAAAAATGAATAGTAGAAATAGCTTTCCAAACTTTTGGACTCAAGTTATAAGAAACAAGAAAAACAATAAGGTTTTTCATTACAGTAGATTTTTCTATCACAATTCTTATGTGAATCAATGGTGATTATTTTGTGCCTCCAATCATTAAAATTCTGGCTTGTCAAGTCTTGGTCTTTAAGGCAAAATGAGATTTTAAATATTGGCCATTACTTGGGGTCAACTTACAAGAAAAAAAAGCAATTGCAGATGACATAATGTAGGTTTTTACCTATTTTTGCAAAAAATTGGGCCTATTTTACAGATTAAAAATCAGAAAAAATGTACTGATTTTTTTATATCACTTTTCATGTATATCCCACTGTTCATCAGCACTTTACTGTTCATCCATACATTACCATATCATCTTCGATATGCACTGTACCATTCAGGTATACAGATTTCTTATTTATGCCTGTAATTATTGTGATAGCAGCAATTTTCTCATTTGTTTTTATTTGGACAGCAGATTTGACAGTGGAGAGCGGATTTCATTCTCCTTCCCTTCAATCTCATAGCCAATCTTCTTCTCCATAAGATTGGTTTAGTGTACTCTCTCTTAGGGTTTCTTCTCTTTGAACCAGCATATCCTTTATAGTTGTCCTCTATGATACCAGATGTTAGAAGAATAAATTCAGAGAGTTTGAGAGAATTGCGTGGCACAAACTTCAATGTGTGCATCCTTGTATTTATTATTGAATAGAAAAGGTACATTGGTGGTTGTAGCTTATGTTGTAAGTTACTTTTTAGACATATTTAATGTGGTGTTATTATATCATCAATATAATCAATAAATGCTTACATGCACATAGTCTATTATTATGCCAAACATTATATTATATCTAATGATATGCTGATTTTTAAGTAGATGTTTACCCTTCCAGGCTGGTTGTCCCAATACATTGAAAAGAAGCTACAACTAAGAGCAAAATAGAAGTCACTTATTGTTCACTATTTAAATGAATTGCATTATAGGTCTAATAGTTATACTAATTAAATTTAATGCCAAGTGATCAATAGTGTAAAATATGAAGCATAGACTTGATATGTACTGGCCTGTGATTATTTGTGACATACCAACAAACCATTTTTTTTACAAATTTTTTGATTACCATACATTTTAAGAACAAAATTTGGAAATACGGTTTTCTAAAATTTGAATTATATTGTTGAGATTTGGTGGTTTTTTTAAAAAACTTTTCAAGTCTTGACTCAAGTCTCCAAACATTGTTAAGCAAGTTCAACATGTGAATTGACATTGGGCCATTCACAAGTCTGCAGATTTTGGTGAGTTGTTGAATATTGGAGCTCAAGGAATTTTAGATTTGGACATTTTGATGCAAGCACGATAAATTTTTTAAACAGTTCTCTCTTTTATAATTTGCCCTTCTTTTTCTGCATGCTAGAGTTTGAGCATAAGATATGTTTGCAAAATCCAAGTCTCGATTGTATGGTTGTAAATGTCAACAAAAATCCAGGTTGCCTTTCCTTAAATGCTTCTCATTACATTTAGTATCTTTCATATATATTCAATCCAAATGCAAGGGATTTGCAATATGAAGATTTAAGGCAGGTTTGAGTTTCAAAAACTTTTTCAAATTACGTAAGGTAGCTGTTAGATGAAATGGTGTATTCTTGTGAGTTGTGGCTCTTTGTGTTTGGCAATTATAAAAACCAAAAACTTGCTTGTGTTTTGATTTAGTGTTCAAGAATAGGATTATTACTTTTATTTTAATTGATCCTCATTTTATGCATTTCATAGGAGTTTGCTGCTTTTTCATATTTTTTTCTGTGTTTTTAATAGGGCGTGACAATGATCAAGTTCCTTACAGATGGTGTCTTGCTAAGAGAAATGATGGAGGATCCTCTCTTGACCAAATATAGGTGCGGCAATAGACTCATTCTTTCTGTTGTTTATGGTAAAATAAACAAAAAAGGAGCTAAGTTGCAAATTGGAGTGAGGTATGATATCTAAATTGCAAATAAATTATGGATGTCCTATCTACATAGGGCATGCTATGTTTTTCAAAGATGTGAAATGTATGTGTTATGTTTATATATTGTTAAGATGTGGCCACTGTTAGACATGCGTGGGTCATGTGAACTTCACGTCTTTGCATGCCACACAAGTAGACAAAATCATTTAATACTCATTATTGGTAGGTAAGATTAAATTGTTCATTTATGTAATCACATGGACATATCCACATCATTTACACAGTGACATGTAATTATGTCACATTGACATGTAATTATGTCACATGTTTTCTCATGTATATTTTGTAAGGTTGTTGCAGCCATAGTTGGAAAAATCAGACTTTAATAACTTGATTGAACCAAAATTTTAAAACTCAAGACTCGACAAAAACTTAAGGTAAAACTTGGCAAATTTTTCAAACATTAAAAAAATATAATTTTGTAAAAATATTCTTCAAAAACATTCATATTATTGAATATAGGAAGATATCACCAATTTCCTTCATATATAGATCAAAATTATTTCAACATAGGTCATAGACCAAAAAACTCATTCAATACATATTGATATTAAATTCATGTTTCAGCATGAACGAAAATTACAAATTATAACTACTTTCATGTTGACAAATTAAAGCAGCTGTGGGTTTGACACACCAATTTGATACTGTGTCTTTCATGCAATGTGAGAGAGGGTTTTCTGTACTTGGGTTTGTGGGGCAAAACCATCAAGGCTTGATAGCTCTTTGGCCTTAGCTGCATCGACTCTTTTACAGCTCACCGTGGCCCGTGGGACCATCAATATGCTTCTCATTACAAAAATAATGTTGGCCTTTTGTTCGATGTGCCCTTCGGTGGCACAATGAAATTGTGGACAAATGTCCTAGGCGAATACTTGCATATGCTCATTGTGACATGCATCTCTACTCGGGCATTTTTGACGGCACCTCATCTCTAGGAGAAGGGCAAAGATTGTTTGGGTACATTGCATCATGTTCCCTTTTCTTAAAGGCCATGCCATCAAAGTGTGGTACTTGGCCAACAAGGGCCTGCAATTTTTGGGGATTTTTTGAGTTCTTGAGAAAAATACAAAACTTGCTTTGAGTTTTTGAGTGAGTTACTTGTGAGCTAGATTGATGTGCGATTTTTGTGAGTAATCATCGATTTTTCAATTATGTTTGCAACTAACCTTATCTTTACTAGCTTCTAGGATGTTTCTAGACATTGATAACTTCAATTGACTCATTTGTAGGCATCATATATGTTTGTGGGAATGCTTAGGCAGCCATTTGTATTAAGTGTGCATGGAATGAATAGAAGTGTTATATGATTGTCATGGGCATAGGTTTGGTCACATGTACATATCCACATCATGTACATAATGAATTGTAATTAGGTTACATGTTCTCTCATGTGTATTTATAATGTTGTTACAACTAAAAAATTATCTCTAGTAGCTTTTAGAATGTTTGTAGATGCTTATGTTTTCGAGCTACAGGTGGGTGTCATATATGATTGTAGTATAGCTTAGGGGGTCATCTTGTATTGAGTGTTATGTTATGATAAATTTATTGTGTAATGTTCATGGGTATATTTTTGATTTTGGTAGGCTACTATAAGTAACTCTTTGGGAAGGTGGATAATATTCCTAACCCAAACATCTATAGGGTTGACATTGATACTTATAGAATATACCAGGAGTTGATGTGAACACCCTCTTATGTTTATATTCTCCTTGGTATTTATGCTATTAGTGGTTGACAAGTATTGCACATTATATGAATAAAGAGAAGCATTACATTTATTTTCTAAGTTTTTCTAACTTCCATTTATGTTTATGCATTGTAACATTGATATATTACAACTATTTGGTCTATTATTGCAAATTGCATCACCTACCATGTCTAATGGTGTGTTAGTGATTATAACATATTGTTATAATGATCATACTACTCATAGTGATGGCTTAATAATGTGGTCACTTTATGACTTTATTTTGCTTCATTAAGTTATTTAAACATCATTTAAGTCATTTCGGGTTAGGGTTCGTGTCACTTTAGTATTAGGGTATATGGTCTTCACCTTGTTCAATGGGGAAACTTCCCCCACAACACCCCCAACTGTCTCATGATTGTCGTGTACTTGAGGATGTTTCCAAGAAATCTCCCTCGAAGAGGGGATGTTTTTGGGATGCCCCCTTGGTTTGGTGATGCCCTCAAGACTCTAGGATGTCCTTGAGTCACCTAGGGGACTCCTCGACATCTCCTAATTGCACTTGAGACTCTAGGATGTCCTTGAGTCACTTAGGGGACTCCTTGGCATCTCCTAATTGCACTTGAGACTCTTAGATGTCTCTCATAGTAGATCATTTAAGTGTCATTTAGAAAAAAATCAAATTTGTTTTTGGATCGTCATGCCACAACTCTGAATCCTAATGGCTTATTGGTCCAATCCAAACCCAAATAGTCACAAAAACTTATAAATAGGCATGTAAGCTTTAGTCCAGGTCACTCCTAAGTTGCAATAGCAAGCTGCAAGCCTGCGAGAGTGAAAGGGATTGCAAGTGAGGGCATCCTAGTTATATTTTAAGTTACATTAGTAAAAAAAATTATATATATGTTAGAAGCACTTAGTTATATATTATGTATGTTAAATTTTTACGTTAGTTATATTTATATATATATTTTAAATTACATTAGTAAAATTTTTGATATATTAAAGATATTAATTTTCCACAATCCATATTAGTAAATGTGCTCGCTTGTGGTTTCGATTGTGTGTGTTTGTTTGCATCATTTATTTTGATATATGTTAAAATCAATCAAACACACAAAATTGAAACTAGAAGCGAGCGCAATTATTTTGATATATGTTAGTTAAAATCACTTAGTAATATATAATAGCTATTAAAATAAATAAGAACAAATTAAAAAAAAAAAATTAATTATATAATTTATTATTAAAAGTTAAATATATAATTTTAAAAATAAATATATTTATAACTAATAAGTTATTATTGACAATATGTATTTAACAAGTTAAAAAATAATATGATTAAAATCTATAAATAATATATCTAAAAATTACTTAATTATTTATTATATGGATTATAATATAATTTTATTAAAATAAATAAAAATAAATATTTTAATAATAAGTTATATATTTTACTCATTGTAACTTAAAAAAGAAAAAAAAAAGTACAAATAAAAAAAAAAAATTATAAAAAAGAAATTAATGATGGGGTCGAAAGCCGTGCGGCAGGAGGAGTATGAATTATCTGCAGGCGGGAGGGATGTACACGAGCATTGGGATGGGGGAGCTGCAAATTCCCCCCCCCTCCCCCCCCCCCCCCCCCCTAGCCAATGCCTTGAATCAACACTTTCTTCAAGCATCAAGTTAAGATTTGGCCCTTCATGAGAGTTTTAAAAAAAAATTGTTTGTTTTCAATTTATTATTTTAGCCTCAAGTTAAGCTTTGGCCCTTCATGAGAGTTTTAAAAAAAAAATGTTTGTTTTCAATTTATTATTTTAGCCTCAAGTTAAGCTTTGGCCCTTCATGAGAGTTATAAATTTTTTTTGTTTTGTTTTCAATTTATTATTTTGGCCTCAAAGTAAGTTTGGTCCTTTTTGAAAATATGTCCACTAGTGGCTCTTTTGTTGTCAATATCACGATCTCAATCAAAATTCACATATCCATGAATACAAATTGAATGTTAGGTCCTTATAGGATAACTATGATAATATTGAGAATACTTGGAAGTACAATACAAATATCTAAAGACCCTATTCATAGCATCCCAATGTACTTGTTTAGGATTAGCCATAAATCAACTAAGGACTCCCATTGTATGGGCAATAGTTGTTCTTATACAAACCATACCATACATCAAACTGCCTACAACTCTAGCATAAGAAACGTTTTCATATCCTCTATCTCACTAGGAGATTTTGGACATTGCTCAAATGATAACTTCATTCCCATTGTAACATGAACACACAATGGTTTGCAAGTTGCCATGTTGAATCTCTTCATCATTGAGTTCACATGCTTACTCTCGCCTAGCTGTAGTTTTTGTTAGTGCTATATTTTTTGATCTCCATCTCCAGGATGTACCTAGTTTCCCCTAAATGTTTCATTTCAAATTGCGCTGAAAGTTGAGATAAGGAGAATACAATCATTTGAATATATTACCAAAAAACAACATATTATCACCATACAATGTGATAAGGAGATACAATCATCGTCTAACTTGTAGTAGATGCAATGATCCGATTTGGATCTTAGGAATTCTTATAATGTCCCCATTTTAAGCAAAACTGATTTGTAAGCAATTAGCCCAGTTTCAAAGTTTTTTCAATAAGCTGCCTGGTGAGTTAGGGAGAACTCCAAAGTTCTTGGAGTGCTCAGGATGTGGCTTGCAGAGATGTTGGTAGTGAGATTAGTTGGCATTGATGAACCTTGTGTCGCTTGCAAAATTGATTTCTGACTCCTTGGGAGCTCTCCAATCTTCTTGGGGGAGCATGCAATTTTTAGTAAATTACTCAATTGCTTCAGATCATTGTCCTAAGACTTCAAGATCACATTGGCATGATTAGAATTGCATAGTTACATCAAAATCGTACTTTTTGCAACTTGGGTATATAATTGAGTCATTAATTAATTATTCACTTAAGTTATCTAATGTTGAAATATTAAACATGATTCCTAGGGAAAGGGACCTTTTGCACATGATAAATATTAAATATTATTATTTTTCAAAAAGGCCATTTTGGAAGATAATGGAATTATTATTTCCCTCTAAATAAGTTATAAAAGGACGTTGAAGGCTCATTTGCAAGGTTAAACATAAATTTGTATTTGCTTCTGCATATGGAGAGAACTTATGTTCTTCTCAAAACCTCTTGAGGATGAAAACCCTTATGAGATTGCTGGTTTTAAGGACAAAAATCCCCCTAGCTGGTTGGAGTTATTTCAATCAAGGATCACTAGTGCACTTGCAATTGAAGTTTTATAGTTGGATGTGAAGAACGAAGAATTTTGAGGTATTTTGCATTTGTAAGGAATGATTCATATTTTGTTTGACGATCTCAGTTTTTTGAAGTGTTTGGTTAGGGCAGCTTCTCTGAGGTTTCATGTGGGAGGTCATACCACTATGTTGCTGATTTGTGCCTGCAGTTGGGCGTGAGGATTAGGGAAACGGAGCGCTCCCTTTATTTTGTTATTTGTAGCCTTTGCTACTGAGTTGTTGGAAGGAGTGTTATTGGCTTTTAGGAGCCATAGCATTGTCATGATCAGCTATACCATCAAGAAGAATGTTGTGGGAACCAAAGGGAAAAGTGTTGTTTGAGAGTTTATTCTATAGTAATTGGAGGTGCCTTGATCATAAATGTTGCTTCTAAGCCTTTGTATGGTGGACAAACAAGGTTGTACGAAATTCTATGCAACTTACACTTGTCCTAGGTGCATGAGCAACAAATACTAATAGTTTTCAGATCTGTTGCATTATTTTTCTTTCATTTCAGACCTACCAAGTTAGAAAACAAAAAAAATAAAATCAACCAAACTGCCAAATTTTTTTAGAAAGGTTTATTTGAACTTCCATCTTGAATTTTGCCAAGAATAGTAACATATTCCTACAATGGAGATCTAGGATCCAATTTGATCCACTTTTTATTTTTTTCTTCAACATTAGATGACGATGATGCCATGATTAATATAATACAATAATTAAAATTTTAATAAAATATGAATAATTATAAGCTGATTTAACAGTTCATTATATATTTAATTCTTATTATTCTAAATTCACAAAAAAATATACAAACAAGGAACCTATAATTAAATTAATGTTCAACTTTTAGTCTTTCACATTTAATTTTTTAAATCACAATCAGAGCCTAAAAATTATAATAATATAAGTAAATATAAACTATGTTACCCCGAGTTTCCGAGACGGGGACGGTGGGACGTGTTTTTGGGATGGCAATTTTTTTTGCCAATTGTGGGGATGGCGGGGGGACGGCAAATGGGACGGCTATCTAAAATATAGGGAAAATTTAAAATATATAGGGAAATTTTAAATGTTCATATAAAAAATAGATAAAGCATGTATATATACATTATATTCATATGAAAACATGGATAAAGCATGTATATGTACGTTATACAACCTTAACATGCCACATTTGTGTTCAGAATTCATTGTCAATACTTGATATGCATTTATAATTTAGAATTCATTGTCAATACTCAATATGCATTTATAATTCAGAATTCATTGTCAATACTCAATATGCATTCATAATTGAAGATTCATTGTCAATATGCCAGCACTTGTTTGCATGTAGTTCATTGTTTCTTTCTGGTTGGAGGATGTTTTGATAGTCTTCCATTACTATTATGACCTACAACCACTTCTTTATGCACTACAAAGTTTTGGATGTTTGTGAAATTCATTACCAAGCTGTTATTCATATTTTTGAGTGCTTTTGGCTATGATTCAAATCTGTTTACGTTTCATATCAGTGAAAAGTCCAATATTGCAGACCTACAGCCATGTTTTTACACACTACTGAGTTCTAAGTGTTTGTGAAATTTATTACCAGGCTGCTGTTCATTATTTCTAAGTGCTTTTGGAAGTGATTTAGACATGTTTACCCGTCATATGAGTGAAAATTCATTTTTATAGACCTATAATAAAATTAAAAAATGTTTTTTTAGAGCATTTGAGTCTTTTTAAATTTTTTTAAATGTGCTGGGAAAAAGGGGACGGCTGGCCGTCCCGGGATGGTCAGGGGACGTCCCAAATGTCCCCAACCATATTGGGGACAGGGGAAAGTCCCCTTTGAGAATGACTGCCGTCCCCATGTTTTTGGGATGTTTCCCACAAATTTTGCAATTTTGGGGATGGCGAGGGGGACGTTCCCTAGCCATCCCCAAGTCCCCAAAACGTCCCTGGTACGGGGATGGGGGATTTTAACCCCGGGACGCGTCCCCGGGTAACGTAAAATATAAATTAAAATATTAATAATTTAGTAAAAAATAATTAAAAAATAATAAATAACAATTAGCATGCAAGAGGTTTGGGGATCAATACCCTGCATCTCCCAAGCCTTTCTGGCATTGCTGCTGCTAATATTTCTTGTGCTCATCGTGTACCTTTATGCAAGTATAGTGACTTTAATCACTTTTATCAAAAAAAGCAATGAGCTGAAAAAATATAAATATAAAATTATATAAATGATTAAAATAAAAATAATAGAAAACAAAAGAAGAAATTTTATTTTAATTTAATTTATCAAGTCTATTGATTTAGTGTGACAGGAATAATTTTTTTAAATCTGTAAACAACTAAATATAAATAATTTACATTTAAAGAATAAATTTTTAAAATTCTTCAAAAATCACAAAACTTTGAACAAAATAATATAGCTATTAAATGTAAATATAAATTTTTTTTTTGTTGCTGATTTAAATGTAAATATAAGGTTATAAATAATAATTTTTTAAAATTTATAATAAACTTTAAGGCTAAAGCAACATTGTGAGCCTAAAGACACCATTAGGCAAGTAGTAGAATTGTTAATAAAACCAAAATGGTAGGCTGGATTGAAGTCCATGATGGACACGATTTTGGGGTTTGGCTTTGTTGACGTGGCTAAAATCATATTGATACAACTCCATCCGGCCAACGTAGAATAGAATGCTGTGAATCCTATCCTCTCTTGAAATAAGGAAATCCCTAATGTTGTTTTAAATTGATCAATGGGGATGACCTCAATGTTTCTACTGTTAGATCATGACTGTAGGATAGCTCAACGGTTGATGTGTTTTGCTGGGAGCATAAGGGGCCTTACGTTTACAACAAGTTGGTCTACATCCTAAGATGCTGTGGGAAAAATAAATGCAAAGGATAGGGTTAAGAGACCTAAAATTAACAAGACTGATATGCGAGTAGACGGATTCAACATAACCAATCGCTGCTTGGCCAAAATAACTCACAACCTCACAAGAACAATGTAATCTTCAAGGGGACTTAGCAGATTTTCAGACTGCAGGTGCATGCCTAAGCACCCAATTGAACTAAATACAATTTTAAAGGCTCAGACTAACCATACACAGGGATACACAATCAGCATATCCCCAATGGTATGAACCCAAATCCATCAAATACCTGCACACTAGAAAGAATCTATCTAAATGTGTTGAAGGAAACCATGGAAACAGAATAAAACCAAGATGATAAACACCAAATCAATGTCCATATATTGATTTCAGCTGCTATTACAACAATTTCTGCAGCAGTTCTACTCTATTCCTAACTACTAAATTCTAACCTTCTAACAATCTAGCCTGTTCTAACTCTAAGAATCTAACTAGAATCTAACAACCTAACCCTTTACAAGAGAAAGGCCTCTGCCTTTTATAGATTTTACAAATTTGAACTAGAGGCCAGGATTGACTGCATCCTAAGGCCCTGATCTGCCTTCGAGAAGCCTGGCAGCTTTAGCCCATGCCCATTCAATCCTTAGTTATCCCTCCAACCACTTTTTGAACTACCTACAACTGTTTGGCCTTAATCTGGTCAATTAGGTAGTTGGAAATAACTGAGCCGCGTCCCCTCATTTTGAATTCATTAGACAGGGCCCACAGGTAGTCTTTACATTTAAACAACTCACTTTTTTAAACTGATTTTCTTGAATTTCTTCCAGCTAAGTATCTTTCTGAGAATGCACATTTTGTAGCATTCTGTGTTCTTGGTCTTCAATCTCGATGGTGGATTTCAACTTGATTCAACGGTGGCGTGCTTCCCCGTGCTTTATCTTGCGCTCTGTGGTGCGTCCTGCATTTCCTCTTCCGACGTTGATCGCGATCAAGGCTTCACTTTGCGCTTTAGGTTGTCGTCAATCTGCAAACAATCAATTTCAACCTGGATTAATCATTTTGAAAAATTAAATAAATTAATTTAACAAACATATTTAACTTTTAAACGTCCCATGTGAAATTAGGGTTTGAAGCTCTGAATGGCGATTTTATTCTCAAAACGCCCCTCACTTTAATGAAAATTTCCCCTTTCACATGAAATTTGCACCTTTAAAGAGTTTTGGGAGATTGCGCGAACCTAGACTACCTTTTCCCATTTCGGCCTAAATGAGCCTTTTGCAAGAATTTGTTTATTTTATTTCGGCCTATGGGCACTATTTGCGCGAACTTAGTCTCTATTGCGATTTCGCCTTTGGGTCATTTAAGTTAAAGCGACTTCCTTGTTAATTTCGGGCCCTTTAGAAACTTTGTGAGATTTTGCTCACTTCGCTATTTTCGGCCATTCATAGGGAAATGAGCAAACTTCTTCCCCTTATTTCATTTCCTACAAAATTTGATAAATGGCCGAGTTTTGGATTTTGGCCAAGTTGAGTTTCTTTTATTTTCGGCTTATGGGGTCCTTTTTGCGCGATCTGAACTTGGTCCTCTTTTCCTCTTTTTCAGCTGAATGGTCCTTACTGTGCGATTCAGAACTTAGTCTTTTTATTTTCTAAGGAGAAATTCGGGCATATGAAGAAATGCGCGAGTTTGGTCTTGCAAACTTATCACGCTACCCCCCTTCAGCTCGGGCCCTAAGAAATTCGGGATTCTGGAGAACTTTATTTCTTGTTGATTTCTTGTAAGGAAAACTTTATTGTTAGCATAAAGAAGTGATCAATTTTGAGCTCAACTAAACATTTCTTTTGCATGGACAATGATAATAGCAAATCGTGAGGGAGAAATGGGGCAACCATGCTTGATACAGACATTGACCATGTCATATATCACTTTACGTTTAAGCTTGAGAGGGATGTCAATCTCCTTTATCCTCCTTTAGAGATTATCTTTAGGAATTGTTGTCCAAGGACTTGTTTATCACAACAAACAAAAAAGGAGATTATCTTTGTCGTTTCTGCAATACTGAACATGTTAAGATGAGTAGTAATAGAGTTTTGGTTTTAGAAACCAGCTTGAACATTAGCCTTAATGTTGTCATCTTCTAGACACTGATTGGTGCTAAGCTCTAAATCAAACAGCAAATCTTTGCTAAAAGGATGCTAATTATGGTATTTCAATAATTAGATGGTTCATTTTAATTACCACATTTATAATATGGAAAAACCAAGCTTTCAATCCACCTTGTAGAGAGACCTCGCTTAATCACCCTATTAGAATGGTACTTAATATGAAGCATAAGAATGTGTCTGACACGAGAATTCTACCTCACAGCCTTCGATATCGTTAGTGTTTTTTTTTGACTAAACATTTATCCCAGAATTAATTGTCATCATTTTAATTAACCCCTTTGAGTTTGAATGATCTACATGTCAAGCAATTATCCAATATAAGTGGGAAAATGTAAAGTTTATCAAGGAAAGAGTTTCAATCATTTATAATGTTATTCTCTGCTTCTCTAGGTTTGCTGGTGATTATAGTTCCCCAATGCCTTTTGGATCTCTTCTACAAAGCTCATGTTTATTAATTAGAAATTGACACATTTTTTTTTCCATCAGTAGCTCATAATTATCTATTTTATTATTATTATATTAATCTTTCAAGAGTTTTCTGTTATCATGTTTTTGGAATTCGCACTCAGAATTGTACAAAGGATTTGATGCTTGAGTGTTTTTTCTAACCAATGAAGATCTAGTACTTTTAAGCATCTTGATAACTTGAATGTGATTTTTTCAGTACTTTACTTAATCTTGCCCTTTTTTTAAGAATATCAGAGCAGGTAAATTTGTAAAGAAATTGGGTAATTTTCTTTTTTCATGACACAGACAACTAATGTTGCTTGTGTTATATTTTTAGCTATATAGTTAAAGCTATAAAAATATTATGCTGGACACAATCGGCTTATGACCACCTGCAATTCTATATATTACCAACATTATCAAGGAGGGGATAGGAGAGATAATTTATTTGATGACACAATGCGCAGTCTGGGTCCATGTTTTCAGAGCTTACAGATAATAAGGTCAAGAAAATATGTCACTGTTAAAGCTCAACACCATACATCTTATTAGCAAGCTCAAAAACAGTGCAGCAATTTAGAGACAAACTAAGGTCTTATTGTATAGTATACGGTATATTATGTGAGTTTGGTTCTTACAGACTACACAATACATGCTTTTGCCCCTCAAGTATATCAAATCTTTGTGCTCAATTTTTTTTTTAAATGTCTTGAAATATTTTGAATGATTGGCCTTGAGCAATGTTTTCTAATGCAAAAATTTAATCAAAGTTATCATTTGTGCAGTGTTATAATGATTGATGAGGCCCATGAGAGAAGTATCTCAACTGACATGCTTTTGGGACTCTTGAAGAAGGTGAAAAATATACCAAGTGTTTGATTACAGAATCTTTTTCTTTTCTAATAACAAACAGCACCACATCATCGATAAAATCCTTAGCTGACAGTAGTGATGCTTATCAGGTTCAGCGACGAAGGCCTGGGTTGCGTTTGGTTATTTCATCTGCAACGATTGAGGCAAAGTTGATGGCTTCTTTTTTTAACTCCAGGTACTAGTGTTTATCATTCCTTCTCAGTCTGTTTTGGGGTTTTACGGTTTTGTCACCATATATGGTACCATTTTTCTTTTCAACATTATGATATGTTGTGGAGCATTGGTTCAATAGTGTCAGACAGAGAGGGTGTAGGTGGACAGAATACTCTCATACTAATATGGAAATGTTGAATTTATCTGCTATTTCAATGTCACACTTTTTTTATATGTTGAATGGGACTTGTAAATCTATTCATGCTAAATTCAATATTTCCAGGAGTCCTCAAGTAGTGTTTCTTTGACATCTACAAACGGTAGATTCAAGTCACTTGGAACTCCCTTCCCCTGCAACTAATCTTGAAGCTTTCTTTTTATGCATAGCATTTCTTATCGGTGGAAGACTTTATCTTATGCTGTCCTCATTATCTCCAGTGTCATTGGTCACATGGCTTGAGGTTCTCCCTTGGCCAATCGAGGGTGTTCTCCCACCAACTATGGGTTGAGACAGATTGTCATATCCTTTGCCAAGTCTAGATCAGTTGTCTTTGCTCTCTACAAGAAGTGGACACCTAGGATCACTTTATCTTCCAATTCCAATTTACTATGGGATCCAAGGGAGATATTATTGCCTCTATAGGAACTAAACAACAATTTCTCTAGTTTTTTTAGATATCTAGACCAACAATGCCTTGCCCTTTATCTGTGAGAGGTTGTCACCCTTCAACAGCAATCCTTGCATAGCTGGAGCCCCCAGGTTGAACCTCTCCTCCTTTCAAGAAGAGACTAATAGCTCTAAATGGCGTTTCAATACTACTATCACATGATGTAGATAGACCCATAGGATGATATTTCTCAAATTTCCACCCCAATACATCTCCCATTAGCAACTTGATTTTTCTGCTTCTCAGCTGCATGGTTTAGCTCCTCTACAACATAGTTCTACTTCCCTTTGCCACTCCCTAACCATAGGGATATATGCATATTATGGGATTCTTCACTACTATATGAGTTAATTTGCCTTGGACATTAGATGTGGTTCTAGATTGAGGCAAGTCTTAGGCACTCGCTGATGGACACCATCAGATCTTGTATTGGTCCTTTCATGGTGATTGAGGATGACACTAGTGACTTGTCCATTTTTGGTGTAGAATATGATACTCAATGAGACTTTCCTACCTTCTAGTCATCCCCAACTTTTGCTCTCTAGGTTCTTTTTCCTCCTACTTGCTTATTTGTGTTTATTTCTTTATCACATGTTTTAGTGGTCCCTTGTTGTTTTGTATATTTGTTTTTGGTTCTTTACCTTTGTGTGGCCTCTTTAGGCATCTCTTCCTAGAACTTTCTCAAGTCCAATTTGCCTATTTTTGGTTAGCCATGGATATTAATATAATTTCTTCTTTTTTAGTTTTTGGCATGGGGAGACATAGGAACATGTGAATGAGGTTTGGGGGTGGCAAAAAATTTCCCAAAATTTTTGAACGACATGGGGGTGGCCATTAAATTACCCCAAACAAACAATGGAGCCGTCCTACCTATAGTTGCCTATACGGTTGAGCCCTAACTACCCTTCCATAGTAGTTGCTCGAGCATGCTTTCATTCAAGAAAGGTTCAGGATCCCTTGTTATTGAGCTATTCATTTAATACCCAGCAGTGAAGGATGGAAAGCTGAAATATTAAAATGTAAATACAATCTGTTGCATTTGCAATGACAATTCTCTCATCCTTTTAGGTTCTTAGTGTTTTTAGCATTATTTTCCTTAAAAGGTCACATTTAAAAAAAAATTTATGCAGCAAATTGATTGTCCAGTCTTGTAAAAAGGGGACATCCCCTCCAAGTCCCCAAGGTCTTGGACACCAAGCCCCGAAGTCTCCAAGTCCTTGATATGTCCAGGAAAATGGGTATATCAGACACTAGGGATGTATTCTTGTGTAAAACTGTTTATGTCTAGAGACAAAAGTAATATGCTTTGACTTAAATAACAATTTATCTCATTGTGAGTAATGATTGTTGTAGATAGAGATGTCTTGATGGTAGTTGACAGTTTTTATCATCTATTATGCACATTATCTAGTAATGAGATTCCCAACAAATAATGCCAATCATTGAAAACTCAAGTGATAATTTGCATGCATTTGAAGTTGAAAACATGGCTTATGAAAATTGTGTTTAAGTTTATTATTAAGTTAATGATATTTGAATATGAGAAGCACACAGGAAATTCTGAGAGGCGGGGGGGGGGGGGGTGTGAATCAGTATTCCAGAACTTTTCAATAGATAAATGAAATGCAGAACAAAACCAAAATAAATATAGAGAATGATCAATATGACAGGAACAGAAAAGATATTTCGTGGAAAACCCTTTCGGGTAAAAAACCATGACATCAAAATGCTTTCATTAACATAAATGGGCACCAACCCAAATTACAAGAGTACACCAATTACCAAAGAGCAACAACTCTCCATGGAGCACCAACTCCGAACAGCTATTGCACCAACTAAAAAAAACACTTAAACTCAAAATACTTTTCAGAACTCCTAACCCAAACCCATAATTAAACAACACCTCTGTACCTTCTAGCAGTAGATGTATCAATTGAATGTATGCTTACAGTAGATCAAAACAGCAGACTCTTTCTCCTATTTTCTTATAAAATATGTCAGCTTAACACATGACACACTGCCTTGTTTGATCAAAGGCGCACTGATCCTACAAACTGGAACCAAAGAAAATAGAATATAGGGGATTCTACAGCCAGCAACCGCCCAGCACAACTTCACACCAGACCACTTTGTTCCCCACGAAATGCTGAATATCAGAAAGAAATAATACAGATCTTCAGAATTTTTTAAAGATTTAACTTTGTTGCATGAACCTATTTGAAACGGCAGACTTCTTACATCTTATGCACCACCACACACACCCATTGGAATGATCTGCTTTTTAATTTTAGAATGATCCAAACTTGTCAAGCATGTCCCCATGACCTCTTAAGTTACGATACCACCTCAAAGACAACTCCACAACTTCTCAATAGAGCTTCACCAAAACTCACAACTTTAGTTCTGGGAAAAGATTAGAAAGCTCCACTCCGCTTCTAAATCATATAGACTAAAATACGGAAACAGAAAGTGACTGCTCTATTGCACCAATCGATCCCCCTGTCCTTTAAAAAAAAACACAGCCTGACGAAAGAGAAATAAATTCCTGCTCAAAACGGTACCACCAAAACCGTCAAATAAACGTGATATGTTATAGCTTAAAACGCTGGCTCCACAAAGAATAGGTATCGATGGCAAATTTTTTAAGAAAAGACAAGGGAGAGCGCATGATCTCCACCAATAAGCGCTCTCCATAATCTTAAAAAAAAACGATACTTGCAAAAATGACTAGCAAGGTTTAATTAAATTTGATTCCATTAAAATGCACGAATCCACCTTTACATAGCTTCTGTACCACCTGAACATGTAATGGAAGCCTTAATTATATTTACTCTGTTAAAGTGGATCAGATTGATATATAGGTAAAATTTAATTTTGATACAGTAATAATAAACAAGAATGTCTACTGCTGTATGTGCAATGATAAATATTGCTGAATGTTATCAAAACAATATTGACTGATTTTGTTTATTACATCAACTGCAGATTACAATGTATAGAGTGAATGTAATTCACACACAGGCTTTTATCTCTCTCAGGCTGTCTCTCTCTTTATCTGAATAGGATTCCGATATCAACTGCAGTCCATATTTCTCTGTGATATGATTCCGATCTGCAATCTATATTGTCACCAGATATGAAGGTCGATTTGCTTCTGTCTGTGTTTATCGAATACCGATCTGCTGTTCATTTCTTTCATTGCCATCAACAGCATATTATTTAAAGTCGATGGTGACCGACAAAGGAGTCACAACTCCTTGTGGAACCGACATGATTCCACAAGGAGTCGTGACTCCTATGTGGAGTCACGTTGGTAATGTAAACAGACGCCCAACCACAAGCAATCTAATTGACGGTTCTTAACAATCTAAACACTCAACCCAGTGTAAAGCGTTGGTTCTAATCGGTCAAACAAAAAATCGATAAATACATGCTATCAATGAATCGGTAAAGTAAATAATTAATATTATGAATGATTAGTAACACAAGGTTGTTACTAATCATTCATAATATTGATTATAATATTAACCATAAGATTAACCGATAAATAATTGATAAAATAGACTATCTGTATGTGATCAGAGTAAGAAGGATAGATTTACAAGGCAAATGTCTAAGGCCGTAAGGCCAATTAAACATTTGATTCAACTGACCGATGCTATCTACTTTTAACATACTCCTTATGCATTGCCCACAATATGCCAATAAAATAAAAATAAAACACACAATGCTTGAAGCCGTTGGTTGTTAGATCAGAAAAGGATTTGAATGATATTAAACGCCTAAACAATGAGGTTCTGAAGCCATCATTGATACGATTCCAATCCACTAGTATATACGATGCATAATATAAACTTGGCCACAATGTTAAGAAAATATAAAACTTGTTTCTTTTGAAAATTCAAAGCTGACATGGCATGTAGCAGCTGACAAAGGTGACAAGTAGGAACTCACACAGCCTGCTCAACCAACACCCAAGCATACAAGCACCTCAAGCGGGTAACCAAGTAGCTCAAGCTACTCAACCAGGCACACGGGCAGCTCAACCAACTAAGCGCATAGGCAGCTCAACCAAAATTCACAAATAACAACTTAGCACACTCAACAAGCCTTTGACATCAATGACAAATATTCCAACAGAATATTGTCATTTTGTAAGCATTTGATTAAATCAACAAGATATAAGGTGCCAATGACCAACAATGAAAAATTTCTACCCCTTTCTATTCACAAATAAAGATGGTAACACATAATATGTGAGTCTATAACTTCTTCACATCTTTGTTGTTATATCTTTGATTTTTTATAGCATTTGATATCAGAACTTATTGGAGCCTAATCTGATAATGCAAAAATTGCTTGAACTCCAACCTTTGGTGAATTAGGTGTTGTTTTGTCCATCATTTGTAACTGATCTGGAAAAGATTGAAATGAGTCTCCCTTTGTCAAGTTTTCATAAATGTTTTACCTCATCATCCTCCATATTCCTACATGTTATAATGTTTTCAGACATCGCCCCATTACAAATGTCTGATCCCCACTTTTTGCTTGATAGCTTAGGTGTTTTGGCAATAGCTTCATAGTTTTTAGCCTTTTGCTCATGAGAAGGGTATGTTTTGTCAGTCTAGGATTGGGAATGTCTTAAGGGTACAATATCTTGTCATCGAGTGTGGTCACGTCAAGAAGACATGTTTCATGTCTAGGACTCTTGAATGAGTGTTAGGATTGAGGATTGAGGCTGAATTGTTAAAAGTTGCAAAATATTGCAAAAGTTGTCATTGTCATCAAAATTCCAAAAAATGTTGTAAAGTTGTCAGGATGAGTGAGGTATTGAGAATTCTAATATTGGTCAAATTTTAGGATATGAGGTCTAGACCAGGCTAATTCCTTGTTTTCCGACCTTGACAAGATGCAATAGGGAAATTTTGTTCAAGTCTCTTGTCTAAGTTTGGCAATTTTGTGGTTGGAATTCAGTCCCAAGGTCAAGTGTACAATATGTTTTGTCCTTGACTAGCTTTGGCTATGCCTATGTTTTTTTTGAAGTGGGGAATTCCACTCTCGCACTATGTTTTAGTCCTTTGCATCATCTCATCCCACTTAGGATTTGTCCCTCTCCTCACTTTATCGATACTTTGTATTTGTCCTTTTACCCCATGGAAACCCACTCAGCACATTAGGGTTTTGTGCAATAGGGTGTCTTGAGTGCGCCCTTATATGCTGCAATGAGTTGGAAGCAAGGAAGAGAGGTTCAAGGACGTCACAACAAGAGAAGAACATCCCAAATGGAAGAAGCTACAACCATCTTGAATTTCCTTTGAAAATTCAAGAATCAAGGCTAGTACAACGAGTAAGGTAATCCTGGTCCAAGACATCATGCACAAGATGATCAATCATTGACATCATGAAGCAAGGATCAAACATCATCAAGGAGAAAGAAGGCAAATTCCCAAGTTAGAAGATGAAATTGTGCAAATGTGATCAAGGAATGGAGATAGTTTTAGAAGAGTTAATCAAAGCTAGAGGCTTGATCACAAAGATGATGCAATTTGGGAATATTTTTCATCATTTTTCAGTTAAGCAATTTGAAATGTGGAGTATCAAGAGATACTTTTTGAAACACAAGCATTTCTTTGTGCTGATCTACAAGATGTGCATGCTGAGGTGGCACCTATTCATCATTAACTAATTGAGAAATGCCATGCCAACATGTCCAAGTACATTGAACTTGACTCATCTAGTGAAGGAGCAAGTGACACATGGCACTACATCAAATATTATTCAATGCACCTAACCTATTTTCTCATTGATTCAAATATAAAGGACATGTGTCCAAAATGATGTAATTTTCTGATTGGTCGAAGGGAGTTAGTTTTAACTAATCCTAATTAGGGTTTCATCATGTAATCTCGGCCATTGATCTTGAATCAATCAAAGCCATTCAATTGTAATTGAGACATCTATATAAGGCTCAATCTTCTCATTTGTAAAGGTTAACAGTGAATAGTTAGTAGAAAAAGCAATTAGTTAGCAGTAGAGTAGGAGGAAGAAGCTCGATGTTGTTGCCAAGACTTGTTGAAATAAATACATGATTTTCATCGAAGCATGGTAGATCTTTGTGTTATTTCAACATTTTGGATGGTTTCTTGTCACTTCTTAAATTTAGATAAAGTTCATTGATTATAATGCAGAAATGTAATGATACTTGATGGAATTTTGGTTCATGCAATTGGGAATTTTTTATTGCAAATTGCAGTGCATGGTCAGTCTGAACCTCATTATGCACAAGTTTGATTGCACCAGTATTGGGTGTTTGATGAATGTTTTACGATATGAAAATCCTTCGTTATCCTTTGGATATTGCATTGATTTTGTGTAGTTGTTTTTTCATGTCAAAGCAAGGCCTGATTATGGATTCCGTCTATCAAAGCACTAACTTTTAGCATCCTTGAGCTTAGGTTTAGATTAGATTTCTCAAATCCTTTATCCTTTTATCTTTTATTTTCTAAGTTAAGTTAGATTCCATGTTCCAGTTGTTTTGCAAAATGTAAGTCCCTTTGTGATTACCAGCATTATCACATCACATACCCTGAGTCTATCCAGAATTTAAGATCAATTGTGTTGGTTGAAAATTTTGTACACCTGGGGGACGTGCAAAATTGTGATTTCAGCCACAGTGTGACTATGATACTCTCCTAATTTAGTGAAGGTTCCCCCTATCTACAAACTAAACTAATCTAATATGGGTGAGACAATAGTCTTTCTTCTTCTTTCAAGAAAAACTATATTCCTTTCTCTTCACAGAAAAGTAATAGCAATTGGAAATAAAAACAACAACAACTTATAAAGCAAAATGAGAGAGAGGAAATGAAGTTTCTTGAAAGCACAAAGACTTCAAATTGTGAACTAAAACTAATTTCACCTTTGATATCTGCAACACAAAGTCTGCAATTATTTGGGGTGAAGCTCTTTCCAACAGCCTTCTACGATCTCAAGTAAGGACAAACATATATCCCACAATGACACAAGAACACAATGGGAGCTAAGCAAGATTTCAACACAAAGTGTGAAATCTTACACTTCTTTATATTACTCAGAAAATGACAATTTACAACTATAAAGCTCAAAGTCTTTATGAGTATAAAATCTTGCAGAATTTACTTGCTTTCAAAAAGATAAGAAATACAATAGACTCCCTCAAGTATATATAGGAGAGGGAGTTTGAGAAAAAGGTGGGAGGATCCTAACCAACTTGAGAAAGTCTCTCAACCACCATGACTTATTCCAACTAGAGTCCTAATCTAACTCAACTTGTAGTTGCTCAACATGTAATTACATTTTACAAAAGTGCAAGTGAAAGATACACTTGCAATCACAAAAATTATCTTTACATGTAACTTGTCAAAAGCAAAATGCATAAAATAAAAACTAAGTGTCCTGAGACACTCGTTATTCCTTTTCATTCCTAACTATGAAAGACTGGAAACTGCTGATTGATCTTTTCAATTTATCTGGATCAGTCCTTGAAGTATTCTTGGCAATTGCAATAGTCTTGATAATCACATCATAATACCTCACTGTTGCTTCTTTATGTTCTTCAAGAATAGCTTGCATTTTATCATAAAATATCTGAGAACTCTCAAATCTATGGATTGAATCCACAGTATACTGTTCTACTTCTAATTCCTTGTGGAGTCTTGAAACCATCTCTGCAAGTACCTCATCTATTGCAAGCAACTCTCCACCGGAATTTAAAATCTTACAAGACATTTTATCAAAATTAGAAAGTATGTCTTGTTCAACCTCGCCACTCATCTCAAGTGTTACCTGAACATTTTTTATGAGTTCTTTGACAACCAACGATTTATTTGTCAAAAGTTCATCAAATTCTATGTACTGTTTTCTCTTAGATATAATCATATTGTTGCACAGTACCTCTAACTTAAACTGATCCATTTGATGCCAGATCTTCAAATCTTCTTCAATTGAGCTAAGACTTTGCTCAAAAACTTCCAAAATCTCATTCAATTTGGTTCTTGCTGCTCTAACGCTGCTTAAAACATGCAACGCCTTCTTCACTACTTGGGTACTTTAATTAATCAACCGATCAACCTAGGTATCAATTGCTCTGGCTTTCTGAGCAACCTTTTCCAACTGTTTAACAGATTCCTCAGAAGTAGAAGAAGTCAATGGGTCAACTTGCTCTGAAGAATTCGTTATCTTCTGAATTATTGTAATGGGTTGTGAATTCCTCTCTTTAAGTTCATTCTTCTTTGCCAGTAATTCATCATAATTCTGGACCAAGAGGGCTACTGAATCCGTGGCATCATGCATGACACCTATATGCGTCTGCTTACCAAGTTCCTTCCTGGTGAGCCTGTAATCTGACAGCTGCATCTCTTCTGGTGGCTTTTCAACTAGTGGCTCTGCTACTTCTGTATACTTTGTCTTATTCTTATCCACCACCACCCGCAAAATCGTCTTTGCTTTCTTCGCGGCTTTGGGCTTAAGTTTTTGTAACTTGCCGAAAATCAAAGATATCAGGAGAAATCTCCTGCTTCTTCCTCTTTGGTGTGGTCGAACTCAGCCAAGGGGGTAGTTCTAATGAGATCATATTTGAGACAACTGTGGCTTCTGAAGGAACAGGTTCTACTTGTACCACAGTTGTGACTCGAGGAGAAGTTTCTGTTTGAACAACAACAATTCTCTGCTCATGTGGTAACTCACTACTTGCATTTGTCATGAACTTTTCAAAGTTTAAAGAAAAAGTATCAACCTCAGGAAAGGAAACACTGGACATGACCACATAAGAGGGATTTATCTCAAAAACATTCTCAAGACTGCCATGAGACATTTCAGCAGATAATCTTGTGTTAACACCAATAGATGTACTTGGTTCCACAGGGTTTACATATATAGTGGAAAATGAAACCATATCTGTGTCAACTGGAGACATAGGAACATCCAATGACAGTTGTGGAATAGCCGTATGAGGAGAATCTGAACCAACTGAAGGGGGTGATTCTACAACATTCTCATCATGGGTTTCATCCTTAGCATTGACAACATGGATCTGCACCTGTGGTTTCTCCTTCCCTTTCAATGACACTTCTGGTGGAGGAATAACCAAGGCTCTACTCACTCATAACTAATAGAATATTAAAATAATGTTAATTTTAGTATTAATGCTCAATAGTGTATATTCTATTTTAGTTAGATCGTCTTCGATCTTCTCAGCAGTTTCTTATTAGAAACTTGCTTTTCTTGTAAATATCCTTGTATTATTTATGAGTGTCTTGCTCATTCTGTTAATCAATTCTTTGAAATCCATTGCGTGTCTCGCATTGTTTTAATAACTTGATCGTTGTGCCAGAAAAAGAAGCACCTTCCTTAGATTTGATCCTAACTTCAGATCTTTGCCTAGAAGGCCCAGCCAAATCACTTTCATTCTCCACCTTGATCTTAATAGTCTTGACCGTATTATCCTTCAACCAAGCACTTGTATTTGCAAGGATGGGCTAAAACCTATCAATGATAGAGTCACATTCCTTCTTTGAATATGGTGGAGAAGGAAGAGGGGTTTCTGCAACTCTTTGCTCGACATACTCAGGATCGAGGATCTTTCCATCATCTACCATGTCCTTTGGAATTCTAGTTAAATCAAGATCCAGAATATGCTCCAGAGTCAACTTACTGTAGTCCATTCTCCCGATTTCTTCGTCAATGCGGAGATCAACCTAGATGTCTTCTAGACGATGGACATGGGTGAAGGCCCTTTTGATCTTGTCTTTCATTCCTCGGCAGTCAAAATCTTTTTTGGCTATAAACTTCCTCAACTTGATTTCTTGAAGTTCTGTCTCCATTGCCTTAGCCCTTGCTAAGGTATTCAAAGAATATCAGCCAATCTGCAGTGGATTATGTGAGGAAATGTTTATATTGAGTTTATGATTGGCAAGTTGTACTACTTGAATTGCCATCAACTATCTTGCCAATTCCATTAGGAGAACTTTATCTATAGGATATCGAGGTAACATGCATGGCTGTCCCTCAAAACATCCAACCCTCATATATGTGAAGGTTGGGAATTGTAAAAACAAACATCCATACTCATTCACCTTCTTCCATGCAGCCTCAGAAACCCTCCTGTTCTTGAGCGTCTTATCTAAGAGACACATGAAATGACCAAAGAATGCGTCTTGCACTCTTTTGTAATGAAGCCTACTGGGCCTCAAAGTCAAGTGATCATAATATTTCCATACCGGCATTAGAGATCTGTCACACTTGGTAGAAAGACCAGGAAACTATCTGAGTGACGTTGCAATATAAGCCAAGTAGGAATTTATATAGAAAGTGAGTGTTAGGAACATGTGACAGCTGATCACACAAGTTGTTGCCAATAATCTCTCCTCCCCAGAAGATGTGAGATGCATTCTTCCTCATGACCACGATGTACTTGTACATCCAGATTTCAAATACATTGGAATGTCTCAAACCCATGATTCTGCTAAGAAGCGTGATCATGTCTCTTACTTCCTCATTGAAGTCACATCTATACAACTTAGGCCATCTCGAGAAATAGGTCCGAGGAGTTTTCAGCCATTTTGCATTAATGTGCCTGATACATTCTGATCTCCTCTGATTGTAATGATCCAAGGCACTCTTCATGGTTATGTCAGCATACATAGGGGATGTGGGAACTTTGAAAATTTTGTCTATTGTTTCTAGATCCAGTCTTATAATTGCATTCTCGTGCTCATCTTTAATTGTTCTCGTTTTTCGATCAAAGTGAGCAGCACATGCGAGAACAAACTTAGGTTCTAAGGCAGCCATTGGAAATGAAGACACTAGATGGATATGACTGTTCAGGAGCAGTGCATCCCATGTGTTGGCGAGCACTCCGTTCTTTCCAAAAACTCGGACATGTCAATGTGTCCGATCTCTGTATCTCGAATCTCATCAATAAGAGAGGCCACCTGTGTGGGAACAACCTCATTCTGGTACTTGTCATAATTGTATTTCATCTTCTTGTTTGGTGGTGAAGGTGGCTCTCTCAACATTGAACAAGAATCTGCAATACTATGATGAAAACTCAAAAGGGTAAGAACATCTTCTACTGCAACTAGCGATTCCATTACCTTCAAGCTTTGAAAACCAATGCTCACACAAGAACTTGGGAAGGATTTTAACATAAAACTGCTTGTACTAGCTCAACAATGCTTTATAGATGAGCTTGGACAGCGATGGGAGGAAAATCGGATCTTATGAAGGTGTTTACAAGTGAAAACTTTTTACTTTTTGCACTTGTAGTCGGGTCTCCAAGACCCGACTGCAAGTACAAATGTGAACATTTGGAATATGGAAAACTTTGAAATGGAAGGTTTGGGACCCGATTACAACTAAAGCATGAGCACAAAGCATTTTGGAAAGCATCGTGGCATGAAGGGATATGACTGCAAGTGAAATGAGAGCACCAAACTAAGGGGAAATGACTATTTTGGCACTTGCAGTCGGGTCTTGGGAGCCCGATTACAAGTGAGCAAAAAAGGGAAATAATGTGTTTTTACTCGAAGTTATAAAATTTCCAATAACATGCTATAGACCCGACTTTGAAAGGCAACATATTACTTGCAAGTGAAAGTTACAAAAGCTTGGAATCATAATTTGCAGTCATCCTTATGAGAACCGATTTTATGCTTTTATGGGGAAGAATAAAATGCAAAAGGCATACTTGTAGTCGGGTCTTCAAGACCCAACTACAAGTATGTTTGCATACTATGACTTGCACTTGTAGTAATGAGACCCGATTTTACACTTAGGCGATTTGGGAAACAATTTTATTGCAAATGAACTTAAATCCATGCAACTTACATCAAGAACCAAGAACACTTGTAATCGGTTTACACCAACCCGACTACAAGTGTCAAAGTGAATTTTTTAAAGAGTTAAATGTGCAATCGGATCTTATAGACCCGATTGCAAGTACCAAGGGAAGATTAATATTGGAAAGCACATGATGCATATAGGAGCGACGCGATTTTGTAAGATGCAATGGGCAATATGATATGGAACGAAAATGTAAGGCATGAGAGACGCCAAAACTCGAATACACAAGGTGCAAGCTTACAAAACAACACATTCATATACGAAAACCATGAAAGCACGGGAAAGAATAAGAGCGACCTTCTCTTCAATACACCTTGCTTAAAGCATGAGCAAAACAATTAAAGAAAGAGAAGAGAAAAAGAAAACGAAATACTTGTCAAAGGAAACCCTTGAGAGAGACAACTAAAATGCCAATGTGATCTTGAATGAGATGTTAGCAGCAACAATGAAGGAAAACTGAGAGGGGGGGGTGAATCAGTTTTCATTGAATCAAACAAATTAAGCACAATCTCAGATCTAAACAATTGCAACAAGAATAAAGATAAAGACAATAATAGCAGCACACATAACACCAAGATTTTTGATGTGGAAAACCCGGTTAAGGGAAAAACCACGGTTGGAATCTACCCACAATAAGATGATACTCTACAGTAGTATGTGTAAATGTTACAATGGGGAATGCACATGCATTCAAGCACATTGCCTAGAGCTCATTGCTCAAAATAAGATGACCCAGAAGGCTCCAACCCTTAGGGAAGGTTCACTACCTTACAATAAGATTCAGACTACAATTTGGAATACATGAACTGCAAATATAGCATCTGCTAATGCTTGATGACGGTTCCGGTTAAGCACATTTGTTTGCCCTGCACCAATCTCTGCTCAATACACCACACTGAAGGATAAATTCGCTTATGCACACATACACCACTCTCTGATAATGCAAACATCACATCAATCACTCGAATCACATGACTATACCACCTATTTATACGAATCATCAACCTTGACTACAAGGTCGGCCAAACGCTCAACCCTTAATTACAAAATTACATCTCACGATACATAAATAAACCACCAGACCAATATAAGGTCATAGACGACATAGTATGGACCTAAATGAAATCTCCAAACACGCATCACCACTGGAAATCTCGCCAAGATAAACCGCAACACGTTACACCACCAAGAATACCGCATAACATGAAGAATATCATCGGATCAGCAAAATCACCAAGAGCACGCACAAGGATCAATGCGGACCATCAAAACAAATAGGACACAATCATGAAACACCAACAAGCACATTAAAACCATCCGCAATAGCTGCACCAACACCACTTATTCAAATCTTCATTGATCAACACGCTAACTCACAAGAACACCAAACAACAACAATTCGGACTAGAAAGATAGCTTGCGGAGCATCAAATCACGAACCATCTGAAATGAAGATACCCATGAACATTCAAAACATTCTCCAAAATCTGCAACCAAAGATATGATCATATCGAAACTCACCAGATCAAATACCAAACTCTACCAACTACTGAATAGAAAGACTGAACTACAAACCGGATCAAATAATATGATCAAGTAAACTTACGGATCGCTGAAACCAATAAGGAATGAGGAATTCTAGCATCTCAAATAGATAAATCAACCATATCAATTCAATGCAATCACCAAAACACGAAATAGCTCTCTGCAACACCAAAACATAAGAATATGTTGACATCAATGACAACAACATATCCTAGCAGCAGCAGTATCCAACATGAGATTTAAAAACCCTTGTGAGGAACTTAAAAGGCGATTTAGAGGAAAACTACTCGTCTTTGGATTCAAAGACTAAAGCATTTATTGAATCCCTTCAAAAACGTGAACCAAGAGGAAAGAAAATCGGGCTATCTGCAGCTTGATGCAAGTATAAAGGAGGATGATATTTGTTTGAGCGCCCATTTAGCACTTAAAATCGGGTTTGTGTAAACCGATTACGAGTGTTTTAAAACTTACACTTTGAACTTTATGATAAAACTTGTAATCGGTAGTAAGAAACCCGATTGCAAGTGACTTATGCTTAAAAAGTCCCAATCCACTTGTTGTCGGGTCTTAAAGACCCGATTACAAGTGTTGAAGTTCTACTTGCAAAGTCCCCCAACTTGCACACTGACCTTGAAAACCCGATTTTGCACTTAGGATGCAAAATTAAAGCTTAAAACAATTAAAAACTAACCAAGGAAAGCCAAAGAAAAAGCACACACTAAAAGTAGGAAAAATTTGAGACAATTTCAACCTTGGAAAACATGCAAAGGGACTCTAGAGGATGAATTTTAGCAAAATAAATAAATTCAAGGGGGTTGCCTTCATGTTTATTTACAAAAATGAGGACAACAAATTGTTCGCATCGTAAACCTTGGAGTCGTCTCATTTGATCATATTCTTTAGCATATGAGGTTTCTTTGTTCAAGAGAGGATAGAATACTTGTATTTTATTTTGTGTTCAAAGTGTTCTAAAAGACACATCAACATTAGAGTTAGTAGAAGTTGCAGGAATCCAAAAAATTCTTAGTTTGGGGCTTGTTTAGTCATTTTCTAATGTTTTTGTAGAGTTGCAAAGTTGTTTTGGAGTATAAGACTTTTTCCAATCATCCAATATCCTATTCTCACCCCTAGTCTCACATAATTTCCGCAAGGTCTTTTGTGCCCTTTCGTTCCCACGTTTTCATTTGTCTCCTCCATTCATAGGTTTTTGATGCACATGCGGGACATATGTCTACCTCCCATCCTCTTCGACATCTCTAGAGTTTCTCATTACCTTGTTTTCATTCCCATTTCCTTACTTTGTGGATTTGTAGAGGTTTGTGAAACAATCAAACTTTTTCCTATTTTGCATCCATGTACCTACTCTAGTTTCACATCAAGTTCCTGCATTTTCCCTTTCACTTGCTCCTTTCCTTATTTCCTCTTGTGGAGGTTTTTGGGACTTATTCCCATTCCCTTCTTCCTCCCAACCTTTGGTTCTTATCCACTCTTGATTCTCTCAATCCTTGCTTCCATGTTTCTCTCTTGTGCACTTTTAGAGCTCATCCAAACTTCTTCAATTCTTTCTCCACCTGTTGACCTTTGGTGAAATTCCACCTTTTACCTTTACAGTTTATTTTCTCCTTCATAGATTTGCAAGTTCCTCAAAGACTTCTTCCATTTCCTTTCCACCTCCACTTCCCTCCTCCAATTCTGCATGTTTTTCTTGCATCCTTTACAATCCCTCTTGCAAAATTATTTCCACCTCCAGACATCCAAACCTTTGGTTCCTCGATCTTTTCCACGTTTCTTCCACTCCCCTTTTTGTTGAATCTTGTTGCACTTTTGGACTGACTTCCATTCTTCCTCCATTTTTGACTTCCATTTTTGCTTTGAATTCCTACAAAGGTTTTGTTATCACAAAAGCTCGCACCCTTACTGAGTTATCAACTCAGCAACCTTGTGAAACATGGAAACAACCCCGAAGTGTGGGACCTTGCGCAAGGGGTTGAATCTCTGGAGAAGGCCGACTTCCTTCTCAATCCAGGTGCAGGTGTTGAACCAACTCAACACTTCAAAACTGACTCCTAAGCCTATCCTAACAACTTGCAGAGGTAAAGTGAAGAGATAATTGCTCGAAATAAAAGGAGGTGATGCACCAAGAAGAGATTGTTCGTCTCCCTACCCGAAATGACACAAAGAATCAACTGAAAAATCCAAGAGATGCGCAAACTTCAGTTGTATGAGTGACCCCATGTATGGAGGTTAGAATTCACTGAATGCCAAGAGGGGAGAAGGTTTCCCACAAGTCACAATCAGAAATAAGTTAACACAACATAAATGAGAGAAGAGCCACAAAACATACACCTATGATGAAGGTAAGAAAACATACACATCATACATAAGTTGAAAGAAGGCCAGAATGGCGATTTCAATTAATTATAAGGCCAATGGTCAACATACAGTTGCAAAATACAAAATAATACAAGAGAAGTGAGACAACATAGAATAGCTCAAGCCAGCAAGGAGAGAACCCTTTATAATGAGGCTTAACAACCTTTATATAGAAAAATGGTTACAAGAGTGATCATGACCCCTGTGTGTCAGTTTGGGAGTGCAAGGAAGGGCATGCACTTGACTTTTGTACATGCAAGCAACCTAGCCATACCAACAAAAGCAACCTTGAGAAGGGTGGATTGACTGACCTTCCAAAGTCAGAGTATGCAGACATGACATAAGTCACTGCAACAAGCATGGCCCCGTACCTCTCTTGATGGAAATCCTGCCAAAAACATTAAATGCACCCTTGTGGCTCCACAAAAGAAGGTGCACGAGTCACAAAAGGTGTCGGAGCATTTAAAGCTTTGAGTATCGATCACGCCATCCAGAAGTGTTGCAAGCCAGAAGGATGGAAAACTTCGGGGACCTGGGTCACCGAAGTTGGGGGAACTTCGGAAACCTGGGTCACCGAAGTTGGGGAAACTTCGAAGACCTGGGTCACCGAAGTTGGGGAAACTTCGGGGACCTGGGTCACTGAAGTTGGGGAAATTTTAGAACCTAGGAACCTCGGGGTTCCAGAGTTCCGGTGTTGAGGAAGAGAAGACTTAGGAACTTCGAAGACCTAGGTTCCTAATGTGTTTGTTGTTCATTTCTTCTTGTGCAGAATTCAAGATGACTTTTGGATTTCTAGTTTTCCATCCATACATCTTGTCTTGATTTCCAATTCCGTATGTTTTCCCCATATGCCTTCCAATCACTTCATTCACTTTGCTTGTCCTTTTGTGGAGTTTCAATGGACTTTTGGATTTCCATGTCCATGTCCATTATTCACCTCTCATCCCACTTTGAATCACCATATTTTCTCCTATTCACTTCAATCACTCCTTGAATCTTATTTGGATTCTATTAATGACCAAATTTGGCCCTTCCCTCTATCCCAAGAGGATTACTGATCTTAAAGCCATTATCCATCCCAAGGGCACAATTTAACTTTTCTTACATTTTCATTGGTGGATGATAAAGAGGGCGACTTAGGACATTTTCATGTCTGTTCCAGATCGTTCCTTATAGATTTTGTGAGTTTTACCTTCCCTTGCATGCAAAATTCACAATCTCTAGTTCTTCGTTTAATTCCCACAAGTGACTAGACAAAGCTATCTATCTCCATTCATGACCTAGGACACCATTAAGGTCTTAAAATGAATGCAATTAAAGAGGGGAGGGCTTTCAAATGCCTCTAGGTACCCTTGGACCCTCAGCGACATGGTTTGTTTACAAAAGAATATAGTTGCTGATTTAAAGGGCATGATTTCAAGTCTATAATGTCATGTCCTCGCCAAAACAGATCACAAACTGTGTCATGCCCCTATCGGAAGAAAACAGAGATAACAAGAAAAATAATAATAATATAACCAATTGCAGCTTCTATTTATGCTAAAACTAGGGAATTAAAAATTCAATATGCTATTATTTAACTCCTTAACCTGTTGCCTTCATCTAATTACTGCAACAGCTCAAAAACAGTTACGGATGCTCCTAAACGTCTTGGATATCAATATATATATCTCTCTTCTATCACTTTTCAAACTCTGCTCATATTTCTCGATGTTAATCAGATTTCCCAAAAAGGTCACCAAAAGTGCATGGGCAATAAATATACAGCACTGTAGCATCCTATATTTTCCATGTGTGATGCACACTTGAAAAAAAAAAAAACTCCACAGGTCTCTGTATATCAACTTTGTTGCTAATTCTGCCCCTTTTTTTAAGGTGCCAAACCTGCGATATGAATAAAAATCCCACAATACCAATATAGGAAAAAAACGTTTCTGCCACAGCTAAATACGCACAACAACATGATGATCACAAAACCAGCATATCTGCTGACCAAGAAAGACAAAAGTAGATTCCTCATAATATATGAAAAACGGTTCTTAATTTGGCACTCCACCTTCATATGCTACGCACCATGCAAAATAACGGATGTGTAATAATAGCCACAACTGTGTGTAACAAACACCACATCAGGAAGTGTCAATACATATCTGAAACGGTGAAAAGAATATCGCATCTGTTCCTTTGATGGTAATGTGACAACTTATCTTGCTGACTTGTTCATGAAAAGGACAAAAATTTTGTCTCTTATGCCATCGCAGCCCTTTTCAATATTTAAAGATGACATGTCAAATAAACTGACAAGCAAGCTGCTGAATCAGACAAGCAGCCAGCTCAAACTGACAGCCAGGCAGCTTAAGCAAACAGTCAACCAGCTCAACTAGGCAGCTAAGTAGCTCAACCAACCAACCAATTAGCTAAAGCACACAAACAACCAGCTCAACTAGGCACCCAAGCACCTCAAGCAAGTAGACAAGTAGTTCAACTAGGTAGACAAGAAGCTCAACCAAGCAATCGGGTAGCTCAACATCCTTTGACATCAATGACAAAATATCCAACAATATGTTATTGGATTCCTAACCTATATTCATGAATCACGTTTCAAGTGATGACTAACATAATTGCAGGATCTAAACTGGGATTAATCTTTTTAAAGACATTTCAAATGGTAAATGTATACTCTTAATTGTATTATTTCTCTTATTTTAATTGAACTTGTGATTTTAGGTCAAAATATAGTAATATCCTTAGGAAGGACATCACATATGACCAGACATTTCAAATGGTAAATGTATACTCTTAATTGTATTATTTCTATTATTTTAATTGAACTTGTGATTTTAGGTCAAAATATAGTAATATCCTCAGGAAGGACATCACATATGACCAGACATTTCAAATGGTAAATGTATACTCTTTAACTATATTATATCTCTTATTTTAATTGGACTTGTGCTTTTAGGTCAAAATATAGTAATATTCCCAAGAAGGACATTACATATGACCATGTGGAGATGATGCAAGTAGGCATGAGCAACTTGTGTAGTTGCAAACAACTTTGGTTCTTCTCCAAGATTAACTGATGGTCTTGAAGAGATATGTATACGCAGGTTTACAATGAAGACAAAAAGGTTGTAGAGCTAAAAAAAAATAGAAGGGGTTACAAACTATGAAGGTTTTCTTCCAGCAATGGGTTTAGGGCATTTTATTGCATTGTAATTTTCATGGGGGTTTTACTGGCTAGGCAATATTACATCACTTGCATTCATATTGGGGGGTTTAATATCCCAAAAATGAGGGTACAATATATTGCCTATCGGTGAAAATAGGGGTTTTTTAATTCGGGCTATAAAAAAATGCAATATTTGGGAAAATAGGGGGGCTTTTAATTTACGCTATGCATTGGGAGGCGGTGACAAAAAAGGAGTTTAGGGCAATATTTTTTGAAAATAAGAGGATTCTTTAGTATGCCATTAACGCACGTGATATAACCCAGGTTCACTAAGTGAAGCCCCCCGTGGTAATTTTTTGGGTTTTCTCTCAAGGACGTGATATTGCATTGTAATGCTTAAAGAATGTTTTTAATGTGTAGTTTTGACATCTTTTGAATGTCTCCCTAAACATTGTTTGTACTTTTACTGGTTTTATTTATTTTCTTGGTCACATTTGTTGTTTTGAGCAGAGTTTTGTGACTCGCGGCGAGTCATGCGAGTCAGCGGGCCAGGTGACCCCCGTCGGGTCACGGTGACCCTGGCCCAGGCTTGGACGGGTCAAGGAGTGTGACTCGCTTGACTCGTCGAGTCAGCGAGTCACACCCTGACTCGCCGAGTCCGAGGCTCGTGACCTTGCCACGTCAAGTCAAAACGTGCAGTCACAAAAACTTAAAAAAATATAACATTTTTATATGTTTTTTTTTTCATTTCCCTTTTTTATAACCCTAAAAGGAATTGCAATTCACTTTTATGAGTGGAAGAGAGGAAAAAAGAGAGGAAGAGAGAAAAATAGGAAGCCATAGTTTTGCAACCAGCTGAGAGGAAGAGGTGAAAAGCTTGCACAAATCACATTGGGGCAGCACTACAGTTGCATTGAGAGCATCAAGAAGTCCATAGAAGCTCATCTCAAACACTTCTGAACAAATTTGAAAGAGGTAAGTGTTAATTTTTATTGATTATGTTGGTTTTTTCTATATTTATGGATTTTTTGTTTTGTTGTTATTTTTTTTTGAAGTTCAACTTTCCAAATCTATATTGCATACTTCAATGATCAATCACAATGAGATAAATAGAACATAGCATAGCAAACCCTAGATTTTTTTTTTTGAAAAAATTGTATACATGTATTTATAATTTTTTCAAAAAAAAATCTAAGGTTTGCTGATTTTTCTCAATTCTTAATTTCTTTATTTGAAATTTGAAAATTTTCAAGAAAAAACACAATGCACAAATTAGTCTTTGCTGATTTTTTTAATTAGTTTAAAATTTAAAATTTAAAATTTTTCTGATTTTTTTAATTAGTTTAAAATTTTAAATTTAAAACTTTGTCAAACACAATGCTCAAATGGTGATTTGTAAAATTGTCTTATTGCAGCAGCCCTCACGCTTTGAAAACATTCTTTTTTCCTAATGGCTCATCCTAATCCTCCACAACCTAAGCCTAGGAAACATGGTAAAAAAGATGAGGCATGGAAATACACTGAAGAATTCCCTGGTAGACAAAGAAATCAAACCAAGTGTAGTTTTTGTAAGGAAATTAACCATGGGGGGATAAATAGATTGAAATATTATATTGCTGGCATACGTGGTCATGATACTGAGCCTTGTAACAAGGCACCTCCCAAAGCAGTCTGTTTTTGTTACGTCCAATTAGAAAATTTTGAAATACATAAGCAAACAAAAAAAAGACAAAGAGAGGAGTTATGCCATATTGGTTCCCCTCCACCCACATCCGCATCCGCATCCATAGCTGCATCCATAGGTTGTGTTGGAGAGGGCTCTTCTATGCCTCCCTTTCGTCCTAGTGCTTCTGCTAGTACTAGTACTTCTATTTCTGCTCCTACTAGTCACACTTTTGGTCCTAGAGTGCGAAAATCCAAGATAGACAATTATTTTGTACCACACACTACTCCTGGCACACAACCCTCGCTTGAGAGCATGTCTTGGAACAAGGAGGTCCATGATGCAGGAAGAAAAGCAATTTGCAAGTTTTGGTACTTCTGCAACATTCCATTTATTGCAGCTAGGTACCTTTTTATTTGATTGTTTTAAATTAAAATTTAAAATTTTATGGTTTGAAGTTGAAAATTGAAATTGAAATTGAACTTTTCTTATTTAATCTATTTCAATTTGTGACAGGTCTCCTTATTGGCAAGGCATGATTGATGCAGTAACCATTTGTGGGGCGGGGTTTAAAGCCCCTAGTGATACTGAGTTGAGTGGCCCTCTCTTGTTGGAAATGGTGGAAGATATGAAAGTTGACCTAGAGGAGCACCGCCAATCTTGGAGCCACAAGGGTTGCACCATCATGACAGATGGTTGGACTGATAGGAGGAATAGAACACTCCTAAATTTTCTTGTTTCCAACGGAGGTGATTGATCATTTTACTTCTCTAAATGCATTTTGATTGAAATTGAATAATTTATTGATAATTAATTTGTTTTATTTTCAGGATCCACCATGTTTTTGAAGTCCATCGATGCTTCCTCACATGTCAAAAATGCGGCATACTTATGTGAGGCTATTGAGGAAGTTATAGATGAGGTGGGGGAAGAAAATGTGGTGCAAGTGGTGACGGATAATGCAGCAACTTATGTTGCTGTAGGAAAACTTTAAAAGTACTCTTTTAAGTTTTAACTTTTAAACTTTTAAGTTTTTAACTTTTAAATATTAATGGTAAAATTTCTTGATACTCATCACATCTAATTCTTTAACTAATTTAAAATTGTTGCCGGAAAACTTTTGATGGAGAGGCACCCAAAAATCTTTTGGTCTCTATGTGTGGCCCATTGCTTTGACCTCATGCTGGAGGATATAGGTAAGCTTGGATTGGTGAAAGAATGCGTTGAAAGGGCCAAGAATATATGCAAATTTATTTACAATCATGCATTGGTCCTTAGCATTATGAGGCAATACACGGGGGAAAGGGAGTTGGCTCGTTCTGGTATAACGCGATTTGCCTCGAATTTCCTCACATTGAAATCCTTGTTAATATCAAAGGCATCTTTGAGGCGAATGTTTGTTGGTGAGGAGTGGACTTCCTCATCCTATGCTACGACCACTGCAGGGATGGATGTAGCAGATTGCATTTTTGATGGGCCAGGTTTTTGGACCCCTTGTACAGAGATCGTGCAGGTTATTTTATAAGTTTATATGCATATTTTTGTTTTGTTTGCATTGTGCAACTTTGCAATTTTTCTTATTTTCATGCACACTTGTGAGTTAACTATTTTTGTTTAACATTATTTGCAGGTCACTGAGCCCCTAGTAGTTCTCCTACGAGTTGTTGATGGGGAGAAGCCCGCTATGGGCTACATATATGAGGGCATGGATAGGGCCAAGGAGGCCATTAGATCTATATATGCTGGAGTTGAGGATAAGTATAGGCCCATTTGGGACATAATTGATAGAAGATGGCATAACCAACTTCATAGGCCCATCCATGCAGTAGCTTATTACCTCAATCCATCATTTCGTTTCTGTGCTGATTTCAAAGCGGACGAGGAGGTTCTTAGCGGGCTATATTCAATAGTACAACGGATGGGCATTGATACCACAGCTACACTGCTCAAGATGGATGCATTTAGTAATGTTGTAGGGGTGATCTTTGCCAGCCAATTGTGCAAAGAGGGTCGGACAAAATTGCAGCCAGGTAGAAAATTCTAAAGTTTATGACTTATGCATTTTAATTTTTCATTTTATAATCTACCTTTAAAGTTGGAAATGAGACTAATGTTTTTTTCTTTTCCTTATCTCAGATAGATGGTGGGAAATGTTTGGGCCTTCAACCCCAAACCTTAAAAAAATTGCCATCCGCATATTGAGCCAGCCATGCAACACTTCTGGATGTGACGCAACTGGAGCATGTTCGAGCACATCCACTCAAAGAGGCGAAATAGATTGTCTGTGGAGAGGTTGAATGATCTAGTCTTTGTTCATTACAACCTCCGTCTGAGGACCAGACAGATTTTGGACGCTGACTCCTCTCCGATCACTTTAGAGGAAATCAACCCCGAGTCCGATTGGCTCATTGAGTCCACCGATCCAGTCTTCACTGATGAGGACCTTGAGTGGGTTGACCAGGCAGACAGAGAGGTTGAGGCTGTGGCTATGGCAGAGGAGGAGGATAGAGCACGATCATGCACAACACCTATGGCTACTTAGACTGGCACATCACAGGCAGAGACTATGGCTACTCAGTCATCCAGGACCTACCTTAGACGCCTTTCTAGGAGGCAGATAGACGAGGCTGAGCCTGAGCCTGAGCCATAGACTTGTTTTTGTTTACACTTTACAGTTACATTTTATATACATTGGACAACATTTATAATCCTATATATCTATGTTTTCTAATTCCTTCAGTTACAATCAGAGTCCCCAAACTCGCCGCGAGTCAGGCGAGTTCGCCGAGTTGGCGAGTCGAGCCAACCTCGGCGAGTTTTGCCGACTCGCCGCTCGGACTCGGCGAGTTTTGGGCAAAACTCGCCTGACTCGCGAGTCAGGCGAGTTTTGCCAAAACTCGCCGAGTCCGAGGTCCAGGACTCGGCCGCGCGATAGGCATAATTCGAACTTAAAAAAACAAAAAAAAAAAGAGCTTTTTCATTTGTTTTTTTTTTCCATTCTCTTTGGTATAACCCTAAAAGGTCTTTTAATTGTTATTTGTGAGAAGAAGAGAGGAAAAGTGAGAGAGAGGAAGGAAAACAAGAGGCCATAGGTTTGCAATCAGCAAGGAAGAAGAGCATCAAGGAGACCACAAATCACATTGGGGAGGCCATAGGCTTGCATTGAGAGCATCAAGGAGTCCAAAGCAAGACTTCTCAACTCATTTGAAAGAGGTAAGGTAGATTTTGCTTGTTTTTTTAAGTATGTTAATGGATTTTTTTCATTTGTTTGTTAATTTTTTTTTAGTTTAACAGTTAACTTTCCAAATCTTGAATGTTTTTATTTTTTTAGCTTAATTACAATGAGAGAAGTAGAATAATGGCAAAGTGCAAACCCTACATTTTTTTAGAAAAAAATTGTGAACATGTATTTACAATTTTATTTTTTTTTAAAGTAGGGTTTCCTGATTTTTTCTATTAGTTTATAACTTTATTAAATTTTCTTATTGCAGCAGCTTTCACGTTTAAAAAACATTCATTTTTCACAATGCCTAAAAAGGATGAGGCTTGGAAATATACTGAAGACTTTATTGGCAGACAAAAAAATCAAACAAAATGTTTTTTTTGTAAAGAAATTAATTTTGGTGGCATCAATAGATTTAAATACCATATTGCCGGCATACCTGGCCATGATATTGAGGTATGCAAATTACAAACTCCTGAGGCAAAACGTTTCTGTTATGTCCAATTAGAAACACATGAACAAGAAAAGTTAACCAAGAAGAGGCAATTGGAAGAGTTAAGTGCTATTGGCTCCCATGCACCCACATCCGCATCTGCATCCGCATCCGCATCCGCATCCACATCCGTAGGCTGTGTTGGAGAGGGTTCTTCCATGCCTCCCTTTCACCCTAGTGCTTTTGCTAGTGCTAGTGCTTCTGCTAGTGCTAGTGCTTCTACTTCTACTCCTCTTGGTGGCACTATTACCTTTGGCCCTAGAGTTCGGAAATCCAGGTTGGATAGTTATTTTGTGCCGCGTAGTACTCCTGGGGCACAACCCTCGCTTGAGGGTATGGGTTGCAACAAGGAGGTTCATGATGCTGCAAGAAAACAAATTTGCAAGTTTTGGTACTTTTGCAACATTCCATTTATTGCAGCCAGGTAATTCTTTTTGATTTGATTGCTTTAAGTTTAAAAGTAAATTTATAGTTTGAAGTTGAATTTTACTTTGTCTAATCATAATCTATTTGTGACAGGTCTCCTTATTGGCAAGGCATGGTAGATTCCATAACCATTTGTGGTGCGGGGTTTAAAGCCCCTACCGATGCTGAGTTAAGTGGCCCCCTCTTGTTACAAATGGTTGAGGATATGAAAGTTGAGCTAGAGGACCACCGACAGTCTTGGAGAGAAAAGGGTTGCACCATCATGACAGATGGTTGGACGGATAGGAGGAATAGAACACTCCTAAATTTTCTTGTTTCCTGCGGAGGTGATTGATTATGATTCATTCTAATTTGTACTTCCCTAAATGCATTGAATAAATTAAATTTTGATTTGTTGAAAGTTTGAAACTCTATTTTCAGGATCTACCATGTTCTTGAAATCTATTGATGCTTCCTCACATGTGAAAAATGCCACATACTTATGTGAGGCTATTGAGGAAGTCATACAAGAGGTGGGGGAAGAAAATGTGGTGCAGGTGGTGACAGATAATGCAGCAAGTTATGTTGCTGCAGGTAAATTTTGAACTTTTCAAGTCTTGATGGAGAGGCATCTATGATTATTTAAAATTTTCTTAACACATCAAAATTTCTAATTAACTTAAAATTGCTGCAGGTAAACTTTTGATGGAGAGGCACCCGAAAATTTTTTGGTCTCCTTGTGCGGCCCATTGCCTTGACCTCATGTTGGAGGATATTGGTAAGCTTGAATGGGTGAAATCAATAGTTGAAAGGGCCAAATATATCAGCAAGTTTATCTACAATCATGCATTGGTCCTTAGCATTATGAGGCAATACACGGGGCAAAAGGAGTTGGCTCGTCCAGGCATCACGAGGTTTGCCTCAAACTTCCTCACACTGAAATCCTTGATAAAATCAAAGGCGGCTTTGAGGCGTATGTTTGTTGGTGAGGAGTGGACTTCCTCATCCTATGCTACAACCACTGCAGGGATAGATGTGGTAAATTGCATTTTTGATGAGTCAGGTTTTTGGACCCCCTGTGGAGAAACCGTGCAGGTAAATTTATTACAATTTAACATTTAGTATCTACTATCTAGTATCTACTATTTAGTAATTTAATTTTAATTTATTAACAATTTAACTTTGCAATTTTTCTTTTTTTTTAATTTAATTTGTGACTTAATTGTTTTTGTTTAACATTATGTGTAGGTCACTGAGCCCCTCGTAGTTCTCCTACGAGTTGTTGATGGGGAGAAGCCCTCTATGGGCTATATATATGAGGGTATGGATAGGGCCAAGGAGGCCATTAGGTCCATATATGCAGGAGATGAGGATAAGTATGGCCCCATTTGGGAGATTATTGATAGGAGATGGCAGAACCAGCTTCACAGGCCCATCCATGCAGCAGCCTATTACCTCAATCCGGCATTTCGATTCCGTGATGACTTCAAGGCAGATGAGGAGGTTCTTAGTGGCCTGTATACAGTGGTTCAAAAGTTGTGTACTGATGGCACAGCCTCAAGAACAACGCTCCAGCTGGATAAATATAATAATCGAGAAGGGGCAATCTTCTCAAGCAGCATGTGCATAGAGGCTCGAACACAATTGCAGCCAGGTAGAAATATATGTAAACTTAAGATTCTTAAGTTTATGGCTTATGCATTTTAATTTTTGATTTTATAATCTAGCCTTAAAGTTGGAAATGAGTTTGATTTTTTTTTCTTTTTCGTTATTTCAGATAGATGGTGGCAAATGTTTGGGCCCTCAACCCCAAACCTTCAAAAAATTGCCATCCGTATTTTGAGCCAGCCATGCAGTGCTTCTGGATGTGAGCGCAATTGGTCAATGTTCGAGCACATCCATTCGAAGAGGCGTAATAGATTGTCTGTGGAGAGGTTGAATGATCTTGTTTTTGTTCATTACAACCTCCATCTTAGGACCAGACAGATTTTGGACACTGACTCCTCTCCGATCACTTTAGCGGAGATCGATCCAGAGTCTGAGTGGATCACTGAGTCTACCGATCCCGTCTTCACTGAGGAGGACCATGAGTGGGTTGACCAGGCAGACAGAGAGGCTGAGGCTGTGGCTATGGCAGAGGAGGAGGATAGAGCACGATCCGGCATAGGCACCTCACAGGCGGAGACTATGGCTTCTCAGTCATCCAGGACCTACCTTAGACGCATTTGTAGGAGGCAGACAGACTACTCTGAGGCTCAGGATTAGCTAGAGCCTGAGCCATAGACTTGTTTTTGTTTACAGTTATATATATGTTTGGGAACATTTGATGTCATGGATTTTATATACATTTGACAACATTTATAACTCTATATATCTATGTTTTCTATTTCCTTCAGCTACAATTTACATTTCTACGCATGTGATGGATGTATGTTTATGTATGTGATCAAATCAGCTTCTATTTGATGATGTTATAGTGTCTTTAAGCTTTATTCAATAATGGGTGCATGAAACAAGTTTTAAATCGTTAAAAATCTCTAAATTTCAAGGGTTTTTTATTTTGCCGAGTCATAGCCGAGTCGTCGCCGAGTCATAGCCGAGTCACGAGTCGAGTCGGCCTTGCCGAGTCCGAGCCGAGTCCGAGTCTGGGAACTTTGGTTACAATTTACATTTCTACGCATGTGATGGATGTATGTTTATGTATGTGATCAAATTAGCTTCTATTTGATGATGTTATAGTGTCTTTAAGCTTAATTCAATAATGGGTGTATGAAACAAGTTTTAAATCGTTAAAAATCTCTAAATTTCAAGGGTTTTCTTATTTTGCCGAGTCATTGCAGAGCCCAAGCTGAGTCAGCCTTGCCGAGTCAAAGCCGAGTCTGAGTTTGGGAACTTTGGTTTTGAGTGCTAATTTTGACTAGTTTGTCAACTGAAAGGTAGTAAAAACTCTTGTAAAGCATAGTTTTGATTAGTTTCTCATCTTATTTCTCATCCTCTTCTTTTTATAGCCTCTTCCTAAACTGAGATCAGTCCCCCCTAAGCATTATCCACCGAGATCACCTAAATTCAAGAAGTCTCCAATGGAGACGAATTTGTAAATAAGATTTGAAAAGAGACCAAATAATCTTTATGATCACTATATCAACCATATCCGAAATCAGCGATCCTATAGATCAATGTCTATTGTTAACCGGTCAAAAAGAGAATAAAGAAGATAATCCCAGCCATCAAAAGGTCAAACATGTCCAATGTATATACACTTCCGCTATCTCAAAAGATGCATAAATAACATAGAGATATTGTGTTTAATTGGATTGATCGATCAAGGTATATAATCGATACGTAAGAAGCGGTCATAGGAGTATCAACGCTTCACACCGTGCACTTCTAATCAAGGGGAAGATATCTATTAAGGAAACATGGTGCCAATACAAGACTATCATGATAGAAGATATTAATCAACAATGTAAATGATTGGTGAGAGCGTATATGTCTCAAAGAGGTCATCATCAAGAACTAAATATTGAACAAAGTTGCTAGAATATCAACCGGGTATATACCAATCATGGTGACAAATATTAGCCATAGGTGATAACCGTGTTTTCATGATCGTAAAAGATCATCCACGATTAAGGCATGAACCAACAGTAATATAGAAATCAATCTGAGCAAATGTCGATAATTAGATTGCATTAACTAATGCACACCATAACCATTCACCCATCGATATCTGTTGAAATGAAAGCAAATGACTGAATAGCAATTATGAGTAATGAGTAATGCTTAAGATAACACTTGATTAATTAATTAACTGATTTACTAATGAAAACGGCCTGGTTAAAATACAAGTAAAGGAGCAACGATTAGCATAAACAATGATAGGGATCAGCGGCGATAGTTGTAACAAGGAGTCACGACCCCTTATAAAGAAACATGAATGGGAGAAGGTGTGACTTTCAAGATGCAATCCTTCAAGGGTAATGGATACATAAGTCAATCAGATCGCTCATTCCAAACAAGGTAGAATTAGTATCTATCATTTATCTGCAGATGTGAAGAAGTTTGTGAGCAGACCGAAGGCCAAAATTATCGAGCACCAAAACCAAGGCATATAAGTGTTTGACGGTCAAGATTAGTATCAACCAATTCAATATAGAACCCATTCTAAAATAGGACGAAGGCAGTATAATTTACATCGAGTCATTTGGATCCCATAAATTATAAGCAGAATTTAGTGTCTCAGTAGGGGACATTACATTTTGAGTGTTAATTTTGACTAGTTTGTCAACTAAAAGGTAGTAAAAACTCTTGTAAAGCTTAGTTTTGATTAGTTTATCATCTTATTTCTCATCCTCTTCTTTTTATAGCCTCTTAATGCCTCTTTGTAGTGCCTTTTCCTCACATCCTTTCATAATAATCTCTTAATCATCATCTTCCTACAACTTTATCTCTTTCTTTATGATATATACATTTTATGGCTTATTAGGAATATAAGAGGTGACTTAGGGCTATCTAGGTGAATTGTCTAGAAATGAATTTAATGATATGTACGGTACCACACAACCTCTTGTAAGTTATATGTTGTGTTCTTAATCATCGATGTGGTGTTGTAGAGACGTTTTCAACACGTGTGGGTTAGATTTATTCATGCTTCTTGCCAATAGGGTTGAAGGCAAATGTCACCCCATATGGGTTGTCATTTATATATGATGGCTCTATTAGTTTCATAAGCATTTTAATTTTGGCTAGATTTGAAGACCAACGAGGTGGTTTTAACTTTTGAGTAAATTTGACACAGTTAGAGAGTGGATGGAAGTAGATTCTTAGCTTAGAGCAATGATTATCTTCAAAAACAAGATCTTTAGATTTTTGCAAGGGGACCTCTTTGTGTGAGATATATGGTAAGGTGGTTGGAATAACATTGTAGCTAGAGAAAAGCTGATTAAAGTTGTTGAGTAGTGAGAATGAGTTCTTTTTCAATTTGTTTTCCCATTTTTAATGCATGGTAGGAGAGGTTTGGTGATAAGGTGCCTAATTATTAGAGAGCTGTCATATTTATCTTTTGCCAACCAAGAAATGCTTGAAGATGGGAGCACAATTGCAATATGGTTGAGCACATACATTCCAAGATTTCTATAGATTGATTGTGGAACAGTTGAGTGACCTTGTCTATGTTCATTATAACCTTTACCCCTGTCACAATCAAATCTTTGTCTTAGATTTCTCTCATTGCATTATAGGAGGTTTATTTTTTAATGGATTGTATTATCAAAGTTGAGGATTCTATCTTAAATGAGGATAACCATGCATATGCAGATTAGGTTGATCTAAAGGCAGAGGCACTGACCATGGCATAGGGGGAGCACAAGTGAATTGCTTAGATATTGTTGACACATGCACATATATCTTGATCGTAGCCACATTGAGGACCTATTTAAGACATGGGCATGTGACTTGCCATAGAGCTACTGTTGCTAGGCTGAGTGATACAAATTCCTTTATACCATAGTTCATGTGTTCATGTTCTGATTTTTGCTTTGATACTGTGGATGTCACAATCCATTAAGTTTGTACACCAAAAGCACTTGACAATATTTATTTATTTACAAATCTTCCTGACATTATTGACTTATTTAAAAATCTTCCTTAAGCTCAAATTTGCTTTTGCTCACATTGATTTTATTTCTACTTGTGTCTGATGAAAATAGTTTGTTGATTACTTTATTATGGCTTTAAAGTCGAATTGGAGAAGAGTGCATAGAGAAATCTTTAGTTCCTTAAAATTTCTCTATATTTCTTTGTTTTTTCAATTTGTCAAGTTTGTGCTAAGTCCGAGTCTGGTAACAATGGTATAAATAGATTTGTTATCAGGAGCAGTATATCTAGCATATTGAGTTCCCTGCTTTATAGTACATTGCTTTGAATGTTATTTTTTAGGAAACTAGCGATAAGGTGTTTTTTTTATTTGTCTCCTTGTTGCAAAATGTTGTTAGCATTGCATTTTATCTGAACATGATTGTTGTTTCACATCTGTCTACAGAGTTAAAAAGCAATATCAAGCAGATGCTGAAGAATCCTTACCAAGTAGAGAACCTGCAATAATATCAGTTGAAGTAAGTTTTAATTTTTATAGTTTTCCTTAAGCTATCTAGGTTTTCATTTCCTGGCATCTAATTTTATTTTGCTTTCTAGTGTTATGAATTTGGTCTGATTTAGTGGCTTTTTCTGTAGAAAATTTGGATCTTTTACTTGTTTGGGAACTAAAAGTAAGGGACTTATTTCATCTGGCTACAGAGAATGTGTGGCTCTTAACTGGTTCCAAATCTACAGGGCAGGACATATGATGTAAAAATTCACTATCTTGATGAAGCAACTTCAAGTTACTTGCAATCTTCAGTTTCAACTGTTTTGTCAATCCATAACCAGGTTGGTCTCTCTCTTCCTCATCCCTGGAAGTTCAGGTCCATTTTTGGAGTAATTGACATTTCTGGCAACCAAAATATGCTATATTTATTTTATCCGGACATTCGTTATGCATTCATTTCATTCTATATCTTATACTCAATGGAATAATCATATGAATGGGGAAAAAGTTTGAGAACATTTCCATCCTTTAAATTAGTTGGTGTTCTCAGCAACATGAGGTACATATGCATCATAGCTCACAAAAAAGAAGTCAAACAAGTGCGAATGTAGCAGTATCAATATCACAATGAATCCATTTCATTTTAACTTTATTTATAATTCTATTTCTTAAGTTTCCAGATCTTTTTAATCATATACTTTGGTTTAATCACAATTGGATTCAATAGAAATACTTTGTTAATTAAGAGCATGTTTAGAACTATAGACATTAAAGAAATTCACATTAATTTTTTTTTTAGTTTTTACAATTGTGGAGGTAATGCAAGTTTAACATGTAAAGCCTCCCATCTTTGAACTTTTTCAATCTGGTCATTCATGTACCCTTTATCTTTGAACTTTTCCAATCTTGTCATTCATGTACCCTTTACTTGTACATATTACATACTATGTAGTCACCTATTGTTGATTGTATCGATATACTTAAAATACATTCCAAGATGATAATCATGCATTCTAGAGTACATAACTATCAGCTCTAAATACAATTTGAAGACATACACAATAACCCCTAAATAGAGCACATATCACTTCACACAATCACTTAAATAGGGCTTTAGAACAAGTCTGAATCTGGCAAAGATTCAAATGTAAAGCAAATTTGTTTACATCAATTCAATGATATTCATAGAGGGTTTATATTATCTAAACTTGTCAGATAGAGAACTCTGACATATTTCACCTTTTCATAACTTATGGATAATCAATAATATAACATTTCAAGGATTTTAGGGCTGTACGATACTTCATAGGGAAAATGCATAAGGTTATTGGGTTGATCAAGTCCAATTACAAAGTACAATATAATAAAGATGGTACAAATAATCACATAAGGCATCTTAAGGAAAAATAGAACAACAACAAACTAGTACCAACATAGAGTACTTTGTAAAGAAAACTAGGTCCATCACTTCTTTCTTATATGTTATTGAGTTGATTGAATCTCCTTCATTGTTATTGTCCTCTTTTCAATCTAAATTTTCTTTTTAGCATTATTGATCTCGCAATTACCTAATTATAAATATTTGTGAATTAATCAATAGGAATTATAATTATATATCCATTTACCTAAGTTGTGTAAATTGATTTGGTCTTAGTCACAATAATGGGCTTAAGTATTTTATTCTTTAACTGTTGACTATGGTTGTGGTCTAAGTTTGACTTGAGACATTCTTGATATGAATCTTTAGTACCTGAATGTTTTTTGAGAAGTTTGACAACATTTTTTAGAGGTTATCTCACCTCCTATAAAATTTGACATCTTGAAACTTTTGGGTTATTGGCACACAATGTAACCTAGATTAAACTTAAGTAACAACTAGCATGATAAAAGCAATTTTAGGCAAAAAACTAAATGGAGATGGGCATGGACGTACAAATTTCACCATTACGAATACTTATTCATTAACTATATTTCTAACACAACTTTCTTGAAGAGGTTAAGCCTAGCCAAATAGAAGTATGAACATGTTGTGAACTTAATAGCACTAAAGCTATTATCTCTTATTTGAGATTTAATGATGCATAAATCAATCTTCCTGGAGCTTCATGAATCACCTAATTATTAGACTTGCATGATTGAACAATCAAAATTACCCTTACAAGAAAATTGAAACAAATTTTGTGGCCTTGGAGAGGAGAGAGTCAAATATATATATATTCTTTTGTTCACATCTTTACTCTAGTCATGGGAAGGTCAAATATCATTATTATAGTTTGTCAATTCACAATTATTTGCACACTTTGAAAGACTTTAGAAGCTAACAAAAGCTGCAATGTTATTAAATTTGAAAAGGAAAATAAAAAACATGTATAGATTAATTAAATAGGGATGATAAATAAATATATGTAGGATATAGAGGAGGTTAATGTTGATGAATAAATGTATATAATTTAAATTAAAATAGATATATTTAGCTTTAGCTTCAATATCAATGTAATTGTGAGAAACAGTGCATAATACTATTGAGATGTGTTAGGCTATTGCATCTGAATCAAAAAATTGATTGTTGTAACCTCTAGGTCAGTTTAATGTTGCAAAATCACTCTTGGTCAAAAGGACATTGTGGAATTAATCTGGATCTCATGAAATCATCCAAAGCTATTGTAATGTCCCCTTGTCAAAATAGGATTTATTAATAAATAATAATAAGAAATCAAAATATAAAGGAATAGAAATATAAATTAATATAATTAAAATTAAGTAAAGTTTAATGAATGGTCAAAGGCATGAAATGAAAAGTTGTAACTCCATCAAACATGAGATATAAAAGGGAGAGAAGAAAACTTCATATAGGGAAAAACAAAAAACAGGAAAAAAGGAAGAAAGAAGGGAGCAAAGGAATTAAGGAAGCATTAATGGGAAGAAGATAAGGAAGTGACTCTTTCAAAGGGACAGCAATGATGAATGGTTGTGACCCTTTCAAAGGGTGGTAATTGTGAAAGGTTGTGACTATTAAGAAGAGGTGCGACTCTCCCTCACATTGGAGGATATAAAGTGCAGAAGTTTTCGTTTGAGAAGGAAGGATCCATGGAATAGAACAAAATATCTGAAGCATTAAAAGCAGATTCAGGAGCAGACATGAATCAAAATTATAAGAAAATCTGGAAGAATGATATGAGGATTTACCAAAGAGATCAAAACACAAATACAAATCTGCAAACAATAATAAAGCAGGCATCAAAGGAAAAGAAGAGGAAACATTAAATCAATAACCAGAGAATCAGACCTGATGGAATAGAAAGGATCCACATACACACATATATGTGTCTCAGTATAGGCAGCAGATCAGATTGATATAAACAGCAGACCTGTGCATTTATAGAGGGAAACAACATCGAATTGAAACTGTCCAAATTACCACAACAGACTGAAAATACAACCTGCAATAATTCTACAAGCATATCGGGCAAGATTTAGTGTCCTCCCAAAAGGGGACATTACAGCTATTTGTGAAATTCATCTTTAGGGTTCTATGATCCGAAGTTAAGCTTGCCACATTTTTTGGCATTTGAAAACTATAATAAATGAACTAACAATGTGAATAATTGCCTTTGAGGTGCTTGCAAAGGGAATAATCGCCTTTGTGGTGCTTGCAAAGTGAGGCTCATATTTTCCTTAACAAAACCGTAGACAAGATGATTTAATGACTTGTGATAACTATATACAAAGCAAGTAAAAGATGTTCAAAACCATTCCTTTTTGTGTGGTGGTGCATCTCAATTGAAAAGGAGCCTCCTTATTTGCTGACTAATTATGCAACCATCTCAACTCAAGATGATGGCCAACACATACATCAATGGAAATTCTCCAAACCATGAAATGCATTTCCATAATGAAGTAACTTTGTTGTGCATTGAAATGAAAACGAGTAGCTTCATTCTTCATTGACAATTATGGAAATATCTCAACTTTATCAAGTACAATAAAGCTGAATTTCAATTATGAAGAGTGCATATGACTAAATTCTCCATAGATTGAAATATATTAGTAAATTCTATGCTTGTTTCTGGTTTGAGTATTTTGGTGTGTATGCAAATATACATGCACTTTGTATAAATATTATAAAATAAAACGATGGTCATTATCATGCAAGATAAAAGATCCCTGTTTGTCTGATTTTGTGTAGCCTAGAAAATGCATGAATTCTATTATGTGAGGCAAAACCCTTTTGGCAGTTGCATTAAGGTCAAATATGTTTTTCCTTTATTGTTTGCCAAATTGCAACTGTTTGGTGGAGGAAGATTCCCTTTTCAACATTTGATGACTGTGAATTTATGTTTCATTGGTTCTAACTCATAGTATCTACTGTATTGGACTATAGGAGCCCCTTGGAGATATTTTGGTTTTCTTGACAGGCCAAGACGATGTTGATGCAGCTGTTCAGCTAATAACTGAAGAAGCTCAAAAAGCAGATAGCTCATCAGGTTGGGATGTCATTTGGCTCTCAATTGCTATTTTTTTATTTATTGAAAATCAAAATCTATTTTTAAAATGTTCAATACAAATTTAATTATGTAATTTGAAATGCTATTTATCTAGCCATCAACGTGGAGAAAATATACGCTAATGGCAGAGCTCAAGCTTGGATCTTCAGCTGATTCGCCACTTCTCCATTGATGGGGGATAGCTTGGCAATGGGAGATTGACATAAGAAATGGCTCTTTTGGTAGTCAATTGTTTCTTGTTGTAGTGGATCACTTATGCAAGTTCTCTTCATGCCTTCTGATTGGTCAAAAGTTCTTCAATTGATTCAATGTGATTAACCAGGTTCTGATGGCTCTTTTGCAGTAGTTCTAATCAGTCCATTTGTTTGTAAAGACAATTATGAATAGCCATTTGTGTGTCCCTTAAGAACTGAACATTAGTGACTAGCCACTAAATGCACCTCTGATGTACCGCTTGTTATTCTTTTTTGGCATAAATAAATACGAATGTCAGTATCTTTGGCATTCATCTTGTTTTCAGGGTAGGCATTAGGGTCAGTAGAATTTAGTTCGACATAAGGTAAACTTCATTGGTAGTTGTAGTGTTATCACCATTAAAATGAAGAGCAAATAGATTTTGAACCTTAATAGCAGTTTGAATGGAGTAGAAACAAGTACCAATATAAGGAAGAAGAAATAACCACTTTCCCTTCTTTCTAGGGGATAATCCTTCTCAATTAAAAAAAAGATGCTTGGAAATATGTAAATCACATATTTCATACAGGCTTATTACTCGCTGTTCTTGACAATTTAGTGCACTTATTTGTTCAAACTGCTATGACCTGTTTTTATAATTTATACTACTAGATCAACATAAGAACACCACCAGCTGTTAACAGGTCCAGAGATTGGAAAGTATGACATGTTTTTATAATTTATACTACTAGATTGATGCTGGAAAGCTAAGTCACCAGGTTCGAATTCAAATTCGAAGTTCGACAGCTTTGAAATTCGAATGAGGTTCGATGCGGAAAAAATTCAAAATGTATAAAATTTGAATTAAATTCGCCATATGTAATTTTTTAAAATTTTTAATAAATATATTAAACAAAATTATAAATTTATAAATTAACATTATAAAGTATAAACTATTCATTAACCTAAAAAAAATTAAATAAACAACATTATCAAATAATAAACCTAAAAAAATATTAAATAAACAACATTATAAATTTATAAACATTAAATAAACAGCATTATAAACATTATAAATATATAATAAACCTAAAAAAATATTAAATAAACAACATTATTAAATAAATAATAATAAAATTTATAATAAACATTATTAAATTGTTTATAAAAATATATAATATAAAATTACAAACTATTAATATAAAATTATAAATTTTTAAACATTATAAACATTACAAATAAATAATAAACCTAAAAAAAGTTAATTATAATGTTGTTTAATTAATAAACCTAAAATAAAAAAAATAAAAACAGAGAAGCCGAAGCCTACCTGTGCAGCAATGGTTGTCGTGTGCAGGTCAACCATGGGCGACGTCGGGTCGGGGTAGCACTGGCTGTGGCTCGTGGTTGCAACTCCGTCCGTGGCGGGTAGCAATGGTCGTCACTGCAACTCCGTCTGTGGCGACTGGAACTAGTGTGTGGCGTCTGTGACTCCAACTTTGTCCATGGCCGCCGTATTTATAAAACAAACCCGACGAAACCCTAAAACGCGCAAAAAAAACATGCAAAAAAAAGCTTTTCGCCAGCCCTAATTTTTTATTCGAATTTAGTCGAATTTTTAGGGAATGTTTGAAGTTCGGCGAATTTCGAACTTCAAGGTTCAAATTCGGCCGAACTTGGTGACTTAGCTGGAAAGTATGGGTTTGGTGTCAAATTGAACTTTGGTGGTGCGTTGAGCGGTAACCCTGGCATAATTGGAGAAGGGTATTTACTGCATAATGAGGAGGGGGCTTTCTTGTTTTGGAGCTCTTGATATCTTGGCTATAAAACTAACAAAAGCAGATAAATGGGAGGCTTTAATTCCTGGTTTGCATATGGCATAAGGCGGGATATCAAGATATTGAGATAGGAAACTCCATGGAGTGAAATGGATTGAAAAGAGAACATAGCCCACATTGGTGATTGACAACATATTTTGAAGAAGTGCTTTCTTGGATAAGAAGGTTTGATGTGATGGGTTTTAGTCATTGTTTTCGTGAACAAAATTAGGTTGCCAATATCTTAGCGAACGAGGGGATAGATTGCCCAACTTCAAATGCCATTGAAGGGGTTGATGAAATGGAATGTGAAGGTCTATCTATGATAATAGAAAAAGATAAAAGGATTATATGTTAATAAAAGCCTAATATACCTACCCAAATTTTTTATTCCTATGTAATGTCTCCTTTTTTTTGACCTTGGAGAACAATTAAATGATTAAAGTTAAGTTGTCAAAAATAAATAAATTTAAAGGCGACTAATTTAAATTATTTAAAAAGGTCATAAAAATAATTAATTTATTAAATATTAAATATTCCTAAGTTTCTTGGGATTATTTTTTATATTTAATTGATTAAATGTTGAACCTTGGTTATTGTAATAAGTGACTTTATTTTAGAATTTTATAAAGTGGGTCACTTTATGAGTGAGAATATACAAATATTATAAATTCAGTTATGAGCAAAAAGAATTGAATATTTAAAACATGATTTTAATAATTGATATTCCAAAAAGTTCCTGGAGAGTTTACAAAGGAGATTTGAAAGCTCATTTGCTCATTCTTGACTTGTTATTTTCTTAGAGATCTTTGAGAGCTCTTGTTTTCGGTTTAGCGAAGCCTTGGACAAAAACCCTTGGGATTCTTGGTTGATTGGACAAAAACCCATCTCAACCAACCTCGGTATCATAGGTGTATTTAGTGGATTGAAGTTCCAAGGTTTGGTGATGCTAAATGGTATATCATTTTTACAAGTTTTGGGAACTTGTTCTAAATGGAAGATTTCATTGATAAATTTGTAGGGTTTGTATACAAATACAAATTTATGAGATTTAGGAGCAAGATTGCGGTATGCCATTTTCTGCAGATTATTTTTCTCCGATTTCAAGGTGAAGAATCGGATGCAAATCTAATACAAGCATGGGTGACAAGATTTAGATGCCATTGCAAACAGATAATTGACAGTGTTTGGTGATAAGAGTTTATGTTGTTTGGGCGATTGTTATTGATTATTAGCTGTGACCATAGAAACGGAACTTGGACTCGACGCGGAGTCGGCAAGGGTGACTCAACTTAAGACTTGGTAAAAAACTCAACTAGGACTTGTCAAAGTGAAAAACCCAAGAAACTTACAATTTTTTAAGGATTTTAAACTTGTTTCCCGCACCCTTTATAAAATAAACCTTAAATACACAATAACATCAATAGAAGCCAATTTGATCACATACACAAGTATTCATAGATCGCATTAGTTTAAATGCAAATTGTAGTTGAAGGAAATTTTAAACATGGATATATAAATAGTGTCAAATGTATTCCAAAACTCATGGAATATGAAATCCATGACATCAAATGTTCCACACAAATATCAAAACAACTACAAGTCAAGGGCTTAGAGGAGCCTGCATAATTCCTACAAAGGTGTCTAAGGTAGGTCATGGATGATTCAATAGCCATAGCCTCTGCCTGTGACTCCATTCCACCCTCACCAAAATCAGATGTGTCTGTGTTTGGCTCTACTCGTGCTCTGACCTCCTCCTCTGCCATGGCTATAGCTTTAGCCTCTCTATCTACCTTGTTGATCCAATCAAGGTCCTCGTCATTAAAGACAGGATCCGTAGCCTCCGTGATCCACTCAGATTTTGGATCGACCTTCTCTAGCATGATTGGGGTGGTGTCATGGTCCAAAACTTGTCTTTGTGTAAGATGGAGGTTGTAATGAACAAAGACTAGATCATTCAACCTCTCCACAAACAGTCTATTGCGCCTCTTGGAGTGTATGTGCTCAAACATACTCCAATTGCGCTCACAATTGAAAGCACTGCATGGTTGGCTCAAAATACAAATAGCTATCTACTGAAAATTTGGTGTTTTAGGGCCAAACATCTGCCACCATCTATCTGAGATGAGACAAAGAAAAAAAATCAGTCTCATTTAATAATAAATTGAATAATATGTAATAAAAATTATGCTCTTAAAATATATTTTTACCTAGCTGCATCTTTGTCCGATTCTCTTTGCAAAGCTGATGAGAGTAGATCTCCCCTTATGCATTAGAAAAGGCCTCTAGCTCGTGGATTATAGTGCTACTATGACCAGGCGACATTCGCTCTATCATTGAGTAGAGCCCATTAAGAACCTCTTTATCCGCCTTGAAATCAAGGCGGAAATGGAATGTTGGTTTGAGGTAATAAGTGACTGCATGAAGGGGTTTGTGGATCTAGACTTGCCATCTCCTATCAATGATATCTCAAATGGGATGATACTTACTCTCATCTCCTCCATAGACAGATCTGATGGCCTCCTTGGCCCTATCCACACCCTCATATATGTAGCCCAATGCAGGCTTCTCCCCATTAGCAACTCGTAGGAGAACTACCAAGGGCTCAATGAGCTGTAAATATTCTAAAACATTATCTAATATCGGGTAACTTAAGTGTGAATGAAAATAAGCAAATAAAATAAAAATTAAAACATAATGTAGAATTTATAAAAATTTTACCTTCACAATCTCAACACAAGGGGCTCAAAACTCTGGCTCATCACAAATACAATCTGCCACATAATTCCCTACAATGGTTGTAGCATAGGATGAGGAAGTCCACTCCTCACCAACAAACATACACCTGAAAGCTGCCTTACATCGAATTACGAATTGCAATGTGATGAAATCGGTGGCAAATCTAGTGATTCCAAGATGAGCCAACTCCTTCTGCCCCATGTATTGCCTCATTAGGCAAAGGACCTATGAATGATTGTATACAAATTTACAAAAAAAAATTGCCTTCTGTACACATGTCTTGATCCATGGAATCTTGCCAATATCCTCCAACATGAGGTCAATGCAATGGGCGGCTCCTGGAGACCAAAATATAGATGGGTGCCTCTCCATCAAAAGTTTATCTACAACAACATAATTTGCTGCATTATTGGTCACCACTTGTACTACATTCTCCTTGCCCACCTCATGTATGACCTCCTCTATAGCCTCACATAGGAAAGTGGCATTTTTTGAATGTGCAAACGCATCAATGGACTTCAAGAACATGGTACCATTTTGAATGTGCAAATTCATCAATGGACTTCAAGAACATGGTACCACATGAAATTTGAAAACAAAGCAAAAACAATGATCATTCAATAAATCTTAAATTAAAAATAGTAATCACTAAATCAAATTCAAATTATTCAATCGCCTGCAGAAGAAACAAGGAAATTCAGGAGCGTCCTGTTTCTCCTATCGGTCTAACCATCGGTCATGATGGTGCAACCCTTCTTTGCTCCATATCTTGCGCTAGTCCTCTAATGTGGCTTTTACATGAGCCATCGAATCTGTCAAAATTGGGTCACTTAAGTCAGATTCAGAAGGGGCTTTGAACCCCGCCGCACAAATAGTGATGGCATCAACCATGCTCTGCCAATAAGGAGACTTGTCACAAATAAATTAAATAAGATAATTATGCCCAATAAAAATTCATTAGACAAAGCAAATTGTAAATATTAAAAAGTTAAAACAATTAAATAAAATGGAATTACCTGGCTGCAAAGAATGGAATGGTGCAATAGTACCAAAATCTCTCAATTGCACGTCTAGCTGCATTGTGTACCTCCGTGTTTCAACCCATGCTCTCAAGCGACAGTTGAGCACCAAGAGTAGTTTGTTGCTCAAAGTATGAATCCATCCTAGATTTACAAACTCTGGGACCAATGCTAACACTCCCACTACAACTAGCACTAGCACTAGTAGAAGCAATAGTACTTGCCCTAGGACGATATGGAGGCATGGAAGAAGCCTCTCCAACACAACCAATGATAGTCAACTCCTCCCTTTGCCTCTTCATTTATTTTTGAGCTTCAAATGTTTCAAGTTGCACTTGGCACTCATGAATGGCCTCAGGAAGTGCTTTGTTGCAAGGATCAACATCATGGCCCCATATGCCAACAATGTGGTATTTCAATCTATTCAGGCCTCCATGAAAGATGGTTTTGCAATATTTACATTTTGTCTCTCCCTTTTTGTCTGGGAAAATATTCGGTGTGTTTCCAAGTTGGATCTCTTCTACTCAGGGTTGTTCTAGGAATAGGAGTAAAAGTAGACATTGTGAAAAACATGGTTTTAAAAAGTTGAAGGTTGCTGGAATAAGACACAATTATAAAAAAATTAACATTTGTGCATTTTAAATTATAAACTAATACAAAAGAAACGGTTTAATAGAGATGTGCTAGAAAAAACAATGTAATAGAATTTCTATTCATTTTCTTTCAAAGAAATCAGCAAACTCTACAATGTACATTGTTTTTTCTTTTTCAAAACATAAAGAAATCAGCAAACCATACAATGTACATTGTTTTTTTTTTCCTCAAAACCACATCTTGAAAAAGAAAACAATGTACATTGTAGGGTTTGCTGATTTGTTTGAAAGAAAATGAATAGAAAATTAGAAATGTTTTAAAAAAAAACAATGTAAATTTTGCTTTAAAAACACCATTAAAACCAAAAAAATCAATCTTACCTCTTAGAACGAGGTTGAAATGAAATGCAACCTCTTTTTAATCCTTTACAACAAGCTCTTGATGCGCCAAATGTAAGTATTACACTGCCCTAATGTGATTTGGTGAAGAAATTTTTCTCTTCCTCCTTGCTGGTTGCCTTACTATGCACTCTTGTTTTTCCTCACAACTCTCTTTTCCTCCTATTTTTCCAATACAATGAAATGAGTTCTCTTTTAGGGTTGAGGAGGCAATATAAGTAAAAAAAAAAAACTTAAAACATCTTTATTTTTATTTTTATGGTTTAATATTGGCTTGACGTTGTCGAGTCCGGGCGTCGGGACTTGTCAAGTCTGGGCTGGGTCGGTGAGTCCTTGGACTCGCCCAAGACTCGGACGAGCTCAAACTTGGGCCCCTGGGACTCGCCCAGGGTCATCCGACTCGGGACTCTCCAACTCATGGCGAGCTCTGGCTGTGACTTGAATAAGTTGGGCTTGGTGTTTGGAATAGGGACACCATTGTGTGGAGATTTATTGAGATTAACACCCAATTGCTAGACAAGCTGCCTACCCATGGCTGGGCGTTCAATGTGTATGATTGGGCATGAAAGAGAGGGACAAGTTCAAGACATTTGAAGGGTATATAGCTGGCCGCTACTATTTTTGTAGAATTTTAGTGATTTATTAGAGTCTAACAAGAGATTGGGAAATCATGATTGTCTTGGAACCCCATACCTTGCTGGCGGAGGTTTGATCACAGTCTTAGGCAGGCTGAAAGAGTAGTGTGGAACATCTGGAATATTAAATACCTCCTATGTTGGGTGATGAGCAACAACTGTGTAAGGGTGTGACCTTGGTATTTCCAAAGAGGTCAGAGAATCAAATCAAATTTATTTCTGTGCATGTTATTCATAACAACAGTTGTATGATCCACGTCTCTCTTATTTCAATGTGTATTGATTGCATATTAAACATTGGGTGTGATGCTTCAATTATGTAAATGAATATGAATGATCATGGCAATAAGCTTGTGTTGCAAAGACCTTGCTAAATCAATATAGCAGTGGCAAGCATATATCCCATGAAATTACATTCCATTCCAGCTGTTTGACAAAATGCATATCCATTTAACATTGGGGAAAGAGAAATTTTGGCATAGGAAATTGGCTCAGGTCATTACTGTGGTATCAAAGCTGGTGGTCTTGCCAGCCTATGGGAGTTTAATCCTTTTGTTGCAGATTTGGCACCCAAATTTCAGTACTTTGCATGTTAATTTGAGATTTGCATGTCAGTATGGAAGGTGTTTTTAATTTTATCTCAAAAAAATATTTCAGCTAGAGAAAATCAGATCAGGTGTCCATTTTCAAAACATTTTTATTGTTCATTTAAGTGTTTCAAGCTTAGAAATTTACAAAAAGAAAAAGAAATGGGAAAAGCCTTTGTACTTGACCATTGTAAAAGCATCTTGCTGTTCTTATTTGATATATATAACAAAGATAGTTGTTACTGGGTTTTTCTCCCTCAAGTTGGAGGGTTTTCCCAGGGTATATGCTGTGCAAATTTTATTAAATTATCTTACATCTGCTTACCCTAAAATCTGATCATAAATAACATGGTATCAGAGCGGGTTTAAGAAGATCTTGATCAGATTTCTCTAAAGCAACGAAGTTCTCTACTCTTCTTATCCTAAGGAGTAATTCTTAGCAATCGAAAATGGTGAACAGACTCAAGGTTGAGGATAGGCTTGAAGGTGCATCAAGCTTCACTTCGTGGAAATATAGAGTCCTTATTGCCCTAGAAGAAAATGATCTTCTTGAGTTCGTAGAAAAGGATGAAATATCTGAACCAGCTGATGAAGTTGAGAAACTTCAAATAAAGAAGAATGGCATAAAGGCCAAGAAGATCTTGATTGATTTGGTGAAGGATCATTTAGTGCCACTTATTTCCAAGATGACAACTGCTAGAGATATGTTCAAAACCTTGAAGGACTTTATGAGATCAACAACACTAGTAGAGTCTACCCTTGCTCTAAGGCAACAACTTCATCAAATCAAAATGGGGAAAGGAGAAATAGTCATATCATTCTTCATGAAGATTACTGAGCTGAGGGATCAATTATGCGCCATTGGAGATCAAGTTGGAGATAAAGATCTAGTCATGTTGGCATTGAATGGTCTCCCTCAATCTTGGGAACCATTTATTCAAAGTATTAGTGATCCAAATTGCCCAAGTTTGATCGTCTTCGTGCAGATTGTATCCAAGAAGAATCTAGGTTGGCTGCAAGAGGAAACGGCCGAAGCTCTCACAATGAAGACAATCATGTTCTAGCCACTCAAACTACAAAGAAGAAAGGAAGAGATGGGAGAAAAGGCAACTTCAAGAGAAACAAAGATAGAAGATCAGATTCTGCACTTGATTCTAAGAAGAAGAAAGACCTCTCCCACATCCAACAAGTATGGCCTCTATGCAAGAGATTGTTTGACAAGGTCAAAGCAACATGCTTATATGGCGGATGTTGGTGAAGTATCTTCTCAAAAGGAATCTAGAAACAACAAAGAAGGGTTTCTATTCATGTCTGCTCTATCAAGCAATGTCCCAACCAACACCAACACTTGGTTGATTGATAGTGGCGCTTCTCGACACATCACGGGTTATAAGGAACATCTTTCAGATTTGGTGGAAAGGAAGACTAATCTTCAAGTGATAATTGGAGATGATGCATGCTACTCCATGGAAGGTTCTAGAGCTATCTTTCTCAACTTAGAATCTGGCATCCCCCTCCATCTAAGTGATGTCTTGTTCGTGCTAGGAATCAAGAGGAACCTTGTATCCGTTTCAACCTTGGAAGACAAAGGTTATCAAGTTGCATTTTGAGAAGGGAAAGTTCTTGCTTGGCCAAAGAACTCTAGCATATGACAACACGTGTGATTGGCAACTAGCATGAGAGTCTGTACAAGCTTTCCATCCGTCAAGTTCAAGCACTTCTACATAACTCTTCCAGTTCTAGCGAGCTATGGCATAGAAGACTTGCTCATTTGCATTACAGGGCCCTTCCATCATTGGAGAAAATGGTTAAAGGTATACCTAAGCTCAGCCATGAGCATGATGGCACTTGTAAAGGTTGTGCCATGTGTAAAAATACTAAGTCCATTTCATAATAGTGAAAGTAGGTCAAAAGAAATATTAGATCTTGTACATTCTGATTTATGCGGTCCAATGTCAATGGCATCCCTAAGTGGACTTTTGTATTATGTAATTTTCATAGATGATTACTCTAGGAAGACTTGGATTTACTTTTTGAGGTGTAAAGAGTCTGAAGAAGTCTTAGATAGATTCAAAGAGTTTAAGGCTCAAGTAGAAAACTTGTCTAAAAAGAGGATCAAAGTCTTAAGGTCTGATAATGGAGGTGAATAAATTCCGCAAGCTTTCGTAATTTCTGCATTGAGGCAGGAATTAAGAGGGAGTTTTGTGTTCCTTACAACCCACAACAAAATGAGGTTGCAGAAAGAAAGAACAAGTACATAGTTGAAGCAGCTAAAGCCATGATTCATGACCAAGACCTACAAACCTTTCTTTGGGCAGAAGCTTCTAGTACAACAGTTATTTTCAAAATAGGTGTCCCCATCGGATATTGCAAAATATGACTCCAGAAGAAGCTTTTACAGGGGTTAAACCTGAAGTCAACCATTTGAGAATCTTTGGTTGTCCAGTGTATGTTCATGTACCTAAAGATAAAAGAACCAAGTTAGAACCTTCTGGCAAGAGAGGAATATTTGTGGGCTACAGTGAAACTTCAAAAGCCTACATGATTTACATTCTAGGTCAGAAATAGGTAGAGGTTAGCAGAGATGTTACATTTGAAGAAGATGTTGCATTCAGAAGATCTAAAGGTTCATGCATGTAGATAGATAATGAAGATCAGGAGACTCCTCAAGATATGGACGTTGATCATACTCCTGAGATTCAGAGGGAGTCTACTGAACCAATAGAGCCTATTGATCCAATTGAGCCCTTGGAACCTACTGATGGTCTTGGAGACATTGTCATAAGTCGGAAGAGACCTCTTTGGGCTAAGAAAACTACGTAGGAGGCATAAAAGTTTGCAGCTCCTAAAGGCACATTCAGAGAAAGCAAAAGACCTTAGAAGTTTTCAAGCTATGATGCTTTAATGAGTGATATCATTGAATCTAAACCTTCCAGTGTTGAGGAAGCTTCAAGTCAGCATGTATGGAGAGATGCTATGGATGAAGAATATCAATCTATTATCAAGAATGATGTCTAGGACATTGTTCTGAGAGCTGAAGGAAAATCAACTGTGTCTTCCAAATGGCTTTTCAAGATCAAGCATGCAGCTGATGGAAGTATTGAAAAGTACAAAGCAAGATTTGTGGCTAGAGGATTCTCTTAGAAAGAGGGAATAGATTATGAGGAGACATTTGCTATGGTTGCTCGGTATACATCCATCATAACTATCATTGCCATTGCAGCAGCAAAGGGATGGAAGCTACATCAGATGGATGTGAAGACAACATTCCTTAATGATGTGATCGAAGAGGAAGTTTACATTGAACAACTCGGTGGTTTTGTGATTCATGGGAAGGAGTCTCATGTTTGCAGACTAAAGAAGGCTTTGTATGGCCTTAAGAAGGCTCCTCATGCTTGGTATGAGAGGATTGATCGATACATGATGGGCTTGGGGTTCTTCAAGAATGATGCAGATTCAAATCTCTACTTCAAGGTAATTGATGGCGAGGCTTTTATATTGGTTCTTTATGTTAATGATTTTTTTATTACTAGAGAAGATCATCTCATTGACAAATGTAAGGAGTTAACTTCCAAGTTTGAAATGAAGGACCTAGGCCTTATACATTACTTTCTAGGATTGGAGGTATGGCAAAGACCCAATGAAATTATTTTAAGTCAAGGGAAATATACCATAGATATCTTGAAGGGATTTGGAATGATGGACTGCAAGTCCATGTCTTCACCTATGGAGACTAATTTTGAAGAAGTTGAGTGAGTCTGCAGCTAGTTCACATTTGGTAGATCCTACCATGTACAAACAATTGATTGGTTCATTGATGTATCTAGTCAATACTAGACCTGACATTTGCTATGCAGTGAGTGCTCTCAGTCAGTTTATGTGTGAACCAAGACATATTCATCTAGTTGCAGAAAAACATATATTGAGGTACTTGCGTGGTACTGTAGGATATGGGTTGAGATATACTTCTAGTGCAGATTTGAATCTACAAGGTTACACTGATTCTGATTGGGTTGGTAGTATAATTGACAAAAAGAGCACATTTGGTTGTTGCTTCAATTTGGGGTCTGCTATGATTTCTTGGTGTAGTAGGAAGCAATCTTTAGTGGCACTGAGCACCGCAGAGGCAGAGTATATTGCAGCATCTGTGGCAGCTCGAGAAGCAGTGTGGCTTCGGAAGCTCCTTGCAGGATTGTTTGGACAATTGATAGAGCCTAGTGTCATTCACTATGACAATCAAAGTTGTGTGAAGCTTTCTGTCAATCCTATGTTTCATGACAGAACAAAACATGTGGAGATCAAATACCACTACATTTGAGATATGGTTCTAAGGAAAGCCATTCAGCTAAAGTACATTAGCACTGTCAAGCAATCAATTGATATTCTCACCAAGCCACTTGCCAAGGTGAAGTTTGTGCATTTTCGAGATAAACTTGGAATTGTAGAGAGTGAAGCCCTTGCTGAGAGGGAGTCTCAACATCAATAATTTCTTGAGATGTACTTTAATGCATTCTTCTTTGTGAGAGAGAAGTTTGAGGTGCGAGCCCTTGTTAATGCATTCTTCTCTGTGAGAGAGAAGTTTGAGGTGCAAGCCCTTGTTAATGCATTCTTCTCTGTGAGAGAGAAGTTTGAGGTGCAAACCCTTGTTAATGCATTCTTCTCTGTGAGAGAGAAGTTTGAGGTGAAAGCCCTTGTTCCATCCTCTAGGAGCAGCCATGGTGGATGTCATATTGAGAGACTGCATTACAACATCACTTGTGTTTGTTCACCCTCTGGGAGTAGCCATGGTGAACGTCATGATGAGATGACGACATCACGTTGAGTGACTCCGTGATGGGCACTTGTGTACATATTCATTTTGATACATGGGAGTAGACATCAAGAAAAACTAAATTTCTACCTCCTGAGTGGATCTGGATAGTGCCCTTACCAACAACTGTGTACTCTTCTCCTCCTCCGAAGATGACTGAATCTGAGAATGGTTCAAATTTCGTGAACCAATCCCGATGATGAGTAAAATGCCGCGAGGCCCCTGAATCAATATACCAAGAAGAAGAGTGTATTGGATCTGCTATTCTCTTGGCCATAAAAGCATAAAATGCAGATTCTTTCTGCTCAGAGTGCTCTGCGACGTTTGCCTTTTGTTGAGACCCTCCCTACTTCTTTTGTTCATAAGCCAAATGAATTCGACACTCAGCCTTCATGTGACCAAACTTCTGACAATAATTGCACTAAACGTTCTTCTTCTTGCTGTCCTGAGAAAAACCATAGCCTTTCGGCTGAGAAGATTGAGCCTTCCCTTTGTTCTTAGCAGAAGATTTGGCAGAGAACGCTTGCTCAGTGAAGGTGGGACTGGTACTCCTTCCAAATTGTTGGCGCCACCGATCTTGCTGTAAAAGCTTGTTACAAAGATCGGAAAATTTCAAATTGACGTCAGTGGAAGTGATATTCAGCTTTTCGATGAAATGCTCATAAGATTTGGGCAAACTCTTCAGTGTGATGACGACCATGTCCTCTTCCTCCATTGTGTGACCAATCGCCTCAAGTTGGTCACGGATGTCCTTGATCTTTGTCAAGTGATCTTGCATAGGTGTCCTTTAGTCCATCATAATCGAAAAGAGCATTTTCTTCAGAAAGAATGCTCAGCTCTTGTCAGAAGTTTCATGGAGACTCTTCAGATGATCCCATATCTCCTTCGTTGTTTTGTCGGACAGTACCTGAGGTAATTGCTCATCGGTGACGGAGAGTTTGATGAGCATGACTGCTTCCCGGTTGCGTTCATCCCATTTGTCTTGATCTTTTCCGGCAGTGTTTGGACGTTGAGACGTTCCTAGAACAACTACATCAAGACATCGGTACTCAAAAATCATCAACATACGCTGCTTCCAAGTATTGTAATTGGTGGTCGTTGAACTTTTGGCTGGTTTTGAGCATTATATTTGTCAGAGATGCCATCACGTACCTTGAGGTCGAATTGGTGAAGGCACGAATGCACGAAAACCACAGGATTAAAATAGAGAGTTTTTAGAAACAAATTCTGCAAGTCGGATTCAGAGGCAAAAATTGAAACCCTAGCATGGTTTTCGAGGCAGAATGTTTTCGAAAGACCCGAACATATATGACAACAACCCAGTTCAGATCTCGAAAAACCCACAAAGATTCTGCAAATAAAAAAAAAATCTGAATTGAAACAAAGGATAATCTCAAAACCCTAGCACAGTTTTCGAGGTAAAATTTTTGATTGACCTAGAAAAATCCAACAAAGACCCAGAAATAATCTGCAATCAGAATATTTCTTTTGAAAATGAAGGGTCAAATCCATGGGCTCAAAAAACGAGGCATGTAAAACGATGCAACTAGAAAAATCTGACGACAACCCAGTTGAGCTCTCGAAAAATCCATCAAGAATCTGTTATCGGAAAAAAATTTCGAGTTGAAACGGAGGGTTAAAACCCTAGACAAATTTTAAGAAACCCTAGGCAGCCGTTAAAGCTCAAATAATTGCAGAATGTCATCGCGCAGGTAAAACGATAGACAGGGCACGAAAATCGCGGGATAAATCTCAATTTTTTTTGAAAAAATCGCGCGGGATGAGGGCAGAAAAACATGAAAAATGAAAAATGTGACCCTGTCGAAAAAAACGGCCCAGCAAACTCACGAATTCAGAAAAACCCTTGACGAAAACAAACGTGGGTAGGAAAAAAATTTCCAAGGCAGACCCACGATGTAGGAAAAATATTCAGAAATTTTTTGGATGCAATCTTCACTAAAAATTTTAGAATTATAAAATTGCTCCAAAAAATTTTAATCCTACTTTGATACCATGTTCAGGAAATGAACTGGTAAAAAAACTTCTATCTTCATCTCAGGAAAAAGATACAATATATAGAGGTTACAAAAAATACTGAAATCATTAATTATGTCACCTACTCTATCGACCTAATACTATAGACATATTAATTGTTGTATTGACCATTAACAATATAAGGAATTATTATCTTAACAATGAGATGTTCTGCCACAAAAATAACCTGCCCCATTTTCATTGAAGCTCTTCACTATATAGCATATAACCATATTCAATCAAGTACATGACATAATGAAAAGACTCAACAGGGAAGATTAAGTATCTCACTTTGGGAATGTATAAAGTCATCTATTATTCATAGATGAGGACAAACCTAGGTGGTGGATTATGCACCAACAAATTTGGTATTAGTACCCAATTTTGGTTCACAATTTTATGTTGTAAATTTTGGCTCTTTCAGAATGGATTTTGACGTTTCAAATTTTATTGAACAGAATTCGACATACTTTCATCCTAAGTCACAGGATATGGCGATTTTCATGGATGAGGTTCGAATTTAATCGAATTTCCTCTATAAAGCACTGCTATCCGCCTCTAAACACAACTCAGTTGGTCGTGGGTATTCTTTGTATATGCTTTGTATCTATTGGGTCACGGGTGTCTGCAACTGCTGGGTCGCCCTCGGATTTTTTTCAACAAGGGTCGCTATTCTGATAATTTATTAGAAGTATACATATATTTAAAAATAAACAAAATTATAGAAGGCGAATTTTATCCGAATTTTTTTTCGAATTTTTCCCTTGTCGAATTTCATCCGAATTTCATGGTTGTCAAATTCGAGCCTTGTGACTTAGCTTTCATCATGTTGTGCACACTATTCTTTCCAACACTATGATAATGGTTTTTTTTGAGCCAGGGTCGAAGTTATGCCTCCACCAAGGTTATGCTCTGGTTTTTCAGATTCCTGGTATTTTCTCTAAAAAAATTTCCTAGATTCTATTGCTAGTTTCATTAAATTAAAAAATTTGGCCCTTAGTTTGATTGACATTTATAAAAATCTGCCCAATCTAAAACAATATTTTGATATTGTAAATTAACATCCTAAAACTAGGTATGACTAATTTTAGCCAATTAACACTTCATTAACAGTTTATCCCATAAAACATAACTATACCTAATGGGTGATCTATGATTCTTGAACAAATATTGTTTCCTTCATAGTAAGTGAAGTAGCTTACTCAATATGTTTGACAGAAAAATTCTTTACATGCTATATAGAAGAGCATACCCAGAAAGATATATCTCTGCGTTTGTGAACCTTTTAAAATCCACTAAACACATCTCATATAAATTCAAAATTACCATATTGTATGTCTTCAACTATAGTAAAAATCCTTTATTTCAAGATCTGAAAGACATCAAGTGCCAATGGTTTGTAGCATCTTCTTTTTAAAAGCTAAACAGTGATCTCCTATGTAGGTAATCTTGGGAGCCTGATGTGATTAAGATTCTAGAAGCCATTCCTTGTTTAAGAAAGAGCTGTGATCTTTGATTCAAATGTTCTGTTGCAAATTGGAAATCCTTTTGGCTATTGGAATGCCTATCCATATTCTAGGAGAAATAGTATTTGTGATGTTCCTATAATTCTATTGTAGAGTGCCCCATAATGTGTAATGTCCCCACTTTGAAATAAAATTTAATAATAAATGATAATAATAAATTTAAAATATTAAATAAAATAATTAAGATGATGAAAAGTCAAAAGACATGAAAGGAAAAGTTGTGACTCACTCAACAATGAGATATAAAAGGGAGAAGAGAACCTCATTTGAGAGGGGGAATAATTTGGAAATGAGAAATGCAGATCTGATTTAAATAATAAGTGCAGATCTGATTATGAGAGGTTGTGTCTCTTTCAAAGGGCAAAAATAATGAAGAGTTGCACTCTTTCAAAGGGTGCTAATGGTGAAAGGGTGTGTCTCTTGCCAAAAGGTATACATGATGAAGAGGTGTGACCTCTCCCTCAGATTGAGAGATATAAAGGAAAGGAATCAAAAGCATCTAGTAAGATCACCATGGATCAGATCAGATCAGAACTGTTATTAAGTTACATGCAGTAACATCCTTGTTCTTGGTGGTATGTGTAGTATCCCCACTATTTTTTACTTTTTTTAAAGCAATATCACAACCACACCAATCACTCGTTAGGGTTAGAATAATGAAATCCAAACAACTAGAAGGAACCCTACACCTTCTGATCACCGAGAGCCCAGACTGGGAGGGTGAGAGCATACGGCAACAGGGGATCCTTAGTGATAATCTGCTGAATTGTTGAATACAATAACGGGCGACAAGTCAGCCCCTTCCGCTTATCCAGCGGGAAAGCAAGGAACTTGGTGGTAAACCAGCCAAGAGAATAATACTCCCAACACAAATCACTCTACCGCAATATTTCAGCGGGAGGACGGAACACACCAAACAAACTCAACTCGACCGCTTATGCAGCGGGAGGATCATTACAACAAATATCACTCAACTGCTTATGCAGCGGGAGGACTGAGTTACGAAATATCAAATGTAGGTGGCAAGCCAGACTCTTCCACTTTTCAGTGGGATATGAAGAATACAATCCAGAAACGGTTAGTAGTACTACTACTTAACCTTACAATAGAGAAGAAAGATAGAGTAGAAGTATAATGTTGAACACATGAGATAATTATCATCAAACCAACTCAACACCAACTTCCTAGAATTTGATATAAAAGATAGCAGGCTGGAAATGCATAACCAGCAACACATAAACTCACTAAATTGCTCATATCTCACTCAAATCTCCTTCAATTCACCCCAAATCACTCCCAAACTAACACTAGACAATAAGTGAGTAAGAACACACCAAAAAGGAGCTACCAAACACCTCAAAACACCTTGCACGCATCCCAATGCACTCCCCAAAACCCACGCCTAAGCTAGAAAATTTGATTTGCATTATAAAATCTAAAACTCCAAATAAGGGGTTGCAAACTTACAACATATATTGCCAATAGCATAGAAAAGGTTTGAGTCAGTACCCAGAATGACAAGTCGCTCAGGCAGGAAGGTATGATTGAAATCTTGCTTCAGCCACAGCAAACCAGCAACTCTAGAAAAAGTATTGAAATATGCACTGAAAATGTCACAAGAATACACCACTCAGCTAGGTACTATGTCTCAAGTACAAAACTGGCAATACTAGGGAGCCACACTCCGAAGCTTCAAGTTCATTCGCCAAACTGGCAGCATAACGATGCAATTTTTCAAGATGCCAAAATGAGGGCCCAAGGCTCATATTAATAACTTCATGCTACCCCAAATTCAAATGCAAATGGTGCCCAAACTTAACTCAAACTCCTTTCATTTAATTTCATGTCTTCACCCAACATGGCGCCCACTTCCCTTCTTCCTAGGCAAAGTTCGAACTTTACCTTTGGTGACAATTTTGCAACATAAAATAATATAACATGAGATGTTTTATCATCCCCAATCGCCACCAAAATAACGCCATTGACTTGGGAAAATAACAACATTGATATCAGATAATTATTTTTCCTTAAGTCATCCTTAATACACTTAATCAGTAAATACAAATATTTAAATATTAAACCTTAGGACAAGGAAATAATATTTAATTAAATCACTTATGACTCCAATACTGATTATCAACAAAACCAAGATGAAGCTGAGCAAAGAAGACCACTGAACTACTGCAGGATTAGGACCCTGTCCATTGCCAAAAATAGAAATGCTCCATACTGCCACTTACTAAAAATAGTAAATCATAAATTACTCCTCCGAAAAGCATGATTTTCGCACCCAGAGAAAGAGCTTGGAAAGCTCAGTAAGACAACATCATCCAAACAGCCAAACCCTAACTTACTAAAAATAATAAGTTCTTGCTTCACCAACGTTGGAAACCCTAATTCTCCATTCCACATAGCCTACGGGTCTCCGGAATAGGCCAATGGACCACTGAAAGCACATCATTGAGAAGGGGACATTACAGTATGCATGGGGATGTGTTTAATAAGTATGCTTAATATATGAAGCCCAATAATGTTGTTATGCATAATTAATAGTAATGCTAATATGGGCTGCAATATGTATGACAGTTATACTTAATTTCATATATATATTCATAATACATAAGAAATATATGTACTTATAGTCTAAATCATGTTATTACTTTCTGTATTTAAGAAGATGGGATTGAGATGTTCCAAAGAGGGGCAGCCTAAATCCAAGCAATAGGTTAAGTCCCAAGATAGGGTGGGGATCAACAACCCATAAGCCTTGAGGGTATAGACCCAAGATAGGTAAGGGCTTGGAGCTATCAACTTTGAGGGAACCTATTGTAGTTGGTCTCTAAACGCTTTGGTAACATATGTAAACCCTTCTCCCTTAAAACTGAAGTAGTAGCAGGGTTCGATATCTATATTAAGAACTATGAATAATGAACTTAATCAGCTAATGAGGAAAATAGACAAGCACTTGTTAATAACTTATTGAAGAAAATCTATCAATTTTAGTATATTTAAATAGATCAGGTAGGGGACATTACAAATGGTATCAAAGCCTTGATCCTGCCATCCTGCAGGGTAAACATGAATCAATAAAACATTCTAGTTGATAAGAAAGAATCTAACGATACATGTATTTGTGTGTATGCTCCGTGTTTGTATATATCCATGTGTATGCTCTGCGTTTGGTTCATGCCTGATATGTTTCCAACATTTTCATTCTTTGTGTGTTTCCAATACCATTTCATATTGGGAGTCATTTTGAACACTCCATGATCATTGCTTGAGGACAAGCAATCTTGGGTGGGGCGGGCTTTAATGTCCCCACTTTGAAATAAAATTTAATAATAAATGATAATAATAAAATTAAAATATTTAAAATTAAATTAAAATATAAAATAAAATAATTAAATATGATTAATTAAAAATTAGTTAAGTTAATGAAAAGTCAAAAGACATGAAAGGAAAACTTGTGACTTCCTCAACAATGAGATATAAAAGGGAGAAGATGTCATGTCCCCTCTTTAGTTTGTCTAGTAGAGACATGTGAGTTAGCCTATTATGGGGGTCTCGTAGGCTGGCAGTGGTGGATAGAGACTCACACAGGGTATTCAATATCTGGAGTTGGTGTTTCAAGCAGTTTGTGGGCCGTTGGGAGCAGTTCCTTGATTTTAGGGAGATTCCCTACTTTTTAGGAGGTTGTGGCAGTTTCCATATTTGAGGTTCCACGGGACCATACCATGGTTTCAGTTTCAGGAAGATTGGGTGTGTTTCTAGTTTCTAGGAGCATCCCTAGATTTTAGGGATGGGACTGCCAATTGGCCCATCTTGTCCGACATCAGTCACAGACAGGTGACAAAGTCAGATTCATGTTTGGTTGGTTATTTTGGGCTATTATTGGATCTATGGAAATATTTTAATATATTTAAATATTTCCTAAGTTAGCGATTAAATAAATTAAAATAAGGCTATGTATATAGCCATTTCGGAGTAATAAGGGGTTTTTGGCTTTATCTGGTTTGATATGCCTATGTGTTATAGCTCGTTGGAAAGGTCTTGAACTTTGCTACATGATTTTTACCTCCCGGAGTCTTTTTTGATGCTTGAAGCTATTTATTCGCAATAAAGTGATATTTTTCTATAGTTTGACGCCATAATTGGGAAAGTGTCACTTTAATTATAAAGTGCAAGCTTTATTATTCTTTAGGCTTCGACTTGCAAAGGGAATGGAGTTATAAGGAGATGAAAACCTAATTGATAGGATCTTTGATTAGTTTGAAACTTGCGAATTTGGGAATTGCTCTGGAAGAATGATTTTGGTCTGGGACGCAAACCCAAGGTCTGAGCTTGTTGGGACGTATCCCTTAGCAGGAGTTGACAGTGGATTTATCCAAGATTGCACAGAGATTGTCAGAGGTAGAAGACACATCTTCTTGGCCTGAAGATTCAACGTGCATATTGGGGGTTTCAACAGGGCGGCTGGTCTATTTCAGCTGGCACGTGATTTGCAGCAGCTTCGATGCCTCCTTTACAACCACGCCTTGTTTGTATGTTGGCTTGAAGGGTTGTATTTAGCTTATTTGGTCTTCTTTGTTCGTTGCCAGTAATATTCCTCCATCAGGCATCAATCCAGATTGAGAACAACTCCAAATAAGTGTATGGATTCTTGTTGAATACAAAACTAGGTTATTTGCCTGGTATGATTTGCAGTATTTTCAGATTGCTTAAGTGTTCTTACATATGAACATTGTTTATTGTTTTATTTCATAGTTGTTGCTATTTATCACATACTTTACTTATAACATCAAAACCCAAAAAGAAACAATCCCTTTTTGCAACTTCTGTCTATTCTATAAGATCACCGGAAAATTACAAAAATATAGTATGTTTAATTAAGAATTTACAGCAGCAACAGCAAAAGGATCCTTTTGGGATCTTTTGGAAGAGAACCTCATTTGAAAGGGGGAATAATTTGGAAATGAGAAGTGCAGATCTGATTATGAGAGGTTGTGTCCCTTTCATAATGAAGAGTTGCACTCTTTCAAAGGGTGCTAATGGTGAAAGGGTGTGTCTCTTGCCAAAGGGTATACATGATGAATAGGTGTGACCTCTCCCTCACATTGAGAGATATAAAGGAAAGGAATCAAAAGCATCTAGTAAGATCACCATGGATCAGATCAGATCAAAACTGTTATTAAGTTAGAGGCAGTAACATCCTTGTTCTTGGTGGTATGCATGGGGATGTGTTTAATAAGTAAGCTTAATATATGAAGCCCAATAATGCTGTTATGCAGAATTAATAGTAATGCTAATATGGACTGCAATATGTATGACAGTCATACTTAATTTCATATATATATTCATAACACATAAGAAATATATATACTTATAGTCTAAATCATATTATTACTTTCCGTATTTAAGAAGATGGGATTGAGATGTTCCGAAGAGGGGCAATCTAAATCCAAGCAATAGGTTAAGTCCCAAGATAGGGTGGGGATCAACGACCCATAAGCCTTGAGGGTATAGACCCAAGATAGGTAAAGGCTTGGATCTTTAAACTTTTAGGGAACCTATTGTAGTTGGTCTCTAAACGCTTTGGTAACATATATAAACCCTTTTCCCTCAAAACTGAAGTAGTAGCAGGGTTTGATATCTATATAATGAACTATGAATAATGAAATTAAACAGCTAATGAGGAAAATAGACAAGCACTTGTTAATAACTTAATGAACAAAATCTATCAATTTTAGTATATTTAAATAGATCAGGTAGGGGACATTACATAATGCCAATGGGAGGCCCCTTGGTTTGTGAAATGTCCTGATCTAAACATTTTCCATTTTTTTCAATTTCATAGTGGACAATGCATAAAACCTTGTTGCCTTTTGATCACCAAAATCCCAATGTGGGCAAGGTGAAAGCATACAGTGAAAGGTTTAGTATGAAACTATATTAAAATGTTTGTTGGTAGCAAGATACAAACTCAATATTTCAAGCTATTACAAATTCAGGAAGTAAATATATGCTTAATTTGGTGGCAAGCTTTCCAAATGAATTACAAACTAAAGCTCAAAATGAATGAAACCACTTTTGGCAGTAACTCTTTTTAGAACAATTACAAAAACTACAACTCACAGAGAACCACACAGAGTAACATTAGAAATATCAATGCTGGAAATTGAAAATGATTTACTGGTGTGGTGGTGGCATATCCTTCCAAACTTTAACTATCGAAATCAGCAATAGTTATTCTAATATTTATGGTGGTAAACCACAGAGAAAATTAGCATGTAAATATTATGTAGTGAACTGATACTAATTGTCAACTATATCAGAATTTGATTACCAAACAATAGAAATATTATGTCAAAAGTCTCTAGTCATATGGGGAGAGGGCCAGATTCCAAGTTTATGCAGCTTGCCCAAGTTTGTATGGCTGCCAAGGAAGGAAATAAATCATTAAATATTGAAGTAGCAGACCCTTGATATAATTTGCAGCACCATATGACAGCTCAAAAATATTAATAGATTGGCATCAACAAAGGTTGTGGTCCCCCTTAGAGCATATACTGGAACAATATTAGCATGTAGAATATAAAAATATTGCTTCAAATAAATTAACTGACCAAACTTGTCATAGAGTGGTCAAAGGGCCTTGTAACAATCGCTGAAAATCAACAATATTTTTTTTATATTAAAGATCATGCAGACAATACAAAAAATATTATGAGTAGAGTCAAATCAGTCCATTAGGACGACATCAAAACTAGATCAAGCTATCTCCCATCCATGTCATGGTATCATAGAGCTATAGATCATCTACAAAAGATACATATACTTGAATATACATATGAGCAGTAATAAAAGCAAGGTCTAAGTCAATCAAGGATCTCATCAAAGATCTCAGTCCAGGCCATCCAGCCCATAGCGCCATCCATCCATACCGGTTCCTTGCCATCCTGTACATGCTCCAGGTATGGGTGAGTAGGGCTGTAAATCACCCACTCTGGTCCCATGAAGTTACCTCATAAAGTTGTGTAGGGCTGTCTCAAAGGCAGATCTTTCCTCACTCTGTCTAGCCCAAGTAAACCCATGGGATACTTCCCATCTAAATATCCTGGTGGAGCCATCTCACATGAGGTTCTCGAATTTCCTCTTGGTCAATCTCATCACTACTGTAACCTGTGAGCAAACATCATGAAAGATGAGTCTCCTACGAGATTCAGTAAGCATCCTGCATCTATCATTAAACACATCATCATACCTACATTTCCATATAGCCCAAAGAGTTTAAGCTGAAAGAATAGACCAAAAGTAGTTAGAATCTTTCTTGAGGTAAGCAACAGAGCCAACAAGGATATCTGCAACATTGATATTTTTATTCACACAGAGACCAAAAAGGTGCCGCACTTATTTTGCAAACAGACAATCAAATAAGAGATGAGAGATAGTTTCAGGCAGTCTACAAAAGGTACAGATGTTGAAGTCTCCATCAGGCTTTTTAACAGGCAGTTTATGCATAAATGGTACGAATAGGATAAATGGTATGACCAGCCTTTAAAAATTAAGATAAAAGTCTTTAGAATGCTGCAATCAGTCATCTCGTCTTATACAACACCTTCAATGAGCTCAGCAAATTAGAATGACAACTTTTCTCTTTAATATAAACAACAAAAATAATGGTATGGCTGCCACCAATGAGGTGTACAATTGGAGTAGAATTTGGTATGGTTGGCAAAGGTATGATCAATAATAACATAAAGATTTGCCACTGAAATAACAAGCAAAATATTGTAGTCTCAAATCTCCACAAAGCTGGAATAAAATATAAAATTTGTAAATTCACTGAATAATTGGAAGCACCAAACTGGAATCTGGAAATCCTTCAATATTTTCTACACATAATTTGAAGTTGGAATTGAATGCCAAACTTCAGCACGTCAGTGATCCTTGAATGGAATCACTCTAATGGAGATGAGAATTTTCATCCCCAAATCCATCTTTGCAAATCACTAGTAATCTGTGGATGGAATTACTTCTGTGAATAGGAAATTTTTCATCTTTGAATCCATTTGTCAAAAGGGTTTTCATCCTTAGGAAAAGAGATGAACATATGTTCAATATCAAAAGAAATGAGGGTTTGGATTTCACAAATTGGTAACTTTTTCAATGCTCAACTCCTTATATATACACTTTGAGGGAATGTAATATTATATTCTTATACTTTTCCCTCCAAAACTTAATTTACAAAGTGTCTAGAAAGTCCTTTTTGAAATAACACTACTTTTGGACCCCATTCCTAGTAACACTTTTTGTCCCTATTTTTTAAACAACATTTTTTAATAAGAAAGCAAAGTTGTCTTTTATGAATATCACTTAAAAGTTTAAGTTAACTTTTTGGACAACTTAACTGATATCATTAACAGGAAATTGAATAGTGCAGTGTTCCACGGGCGTTGGGGACGGGGGGACCAAGGGCCAAAGTTTGGGGATGGCGGCAGGGGGGTGGTGGTGCTGATATAGTTATACATATACATATAGTACTTGAAAAACTAGTTTTGAAAAGATGTATGACAGTATAACAGTATAAGAATTAGATTTCAAATGAAACTATAGGAAATACCAAGATTAGTAAATAGTAATTGCTAAATAAAATTTGACAAATGAAATTGTCAAATTGGAGATTTCTATTATATCGAAAAAGGAAAACGAAAATATGAATATCTGATGCCATTGCAAAGTCTATAATAATAAAGATGATTACATGATTCATCATTACAATGAGTAGCCAAATACAAATACCTGTAGCAATAGCATTACAAAAGAGACTAGAGTCAAAGACAAAATGACAAAACTCAAAATGTAGCTAATGGAGGCCTCTAATCATCTGCGAACTCCTCCTCACTGGAACTGTTGGACTCCTGAAGATCAAGATCCCTCAAGCTCACACCAACTAGCCCTGCATTTGAAGTGGTAGGATCATCCTCATCAATCTGTGAAGGCTCCTTTGGCTCTACATCCCATCGTGTCGTTGGACTCTCCTTGTACACAAGTGTCTTGCGGTCCATTAGACGCAAAGCACTGTGTACAGCCACAAGCTTCTCTGCTCTCTTAGAGGTAACTCTGTTCCTCTTAAGAGAGTGGATGAAGCTATATGTAGACCAGTTCCTCTCAACAGCTGAAGAACTGGAAACCTGGGATAGCAGACGGATGGCTAGAGTGGTGGTCAAAGATTTCGGGTCATGACAATTCCACCACAAAAGTGGGTCCTCCTGTGCCATAGTGTCTATATCCAAATTTGCCGCATCTGAATAACCTCTAAGAGTGGCAAATCTTCCCCACTCAGTGTGAATTGTGTCGGCATCTCTGGAATCAAACATCTTGTCTACACACCTAAAGAAACCCGCCTTCACCTCTTCATCCTGAATCGGTGTCACTCTACTCGGTCTAGCCTTGTACCACTTAGGATTCAAGGCAAAGGCAGCCATATGCAAAGGAGTGTTCAACTTGTCCCATCTAGGCTGAATGATAAACCGGATTTGCTCATTGTAGAATGCTAGAGAGGGGTCCTTCACTCGCACAGCAACCCTCATCTAGTCAAGCATAGAGTCAATGCACTCATACACCTCTCCAAGGTTAGGTGCATCCCCATCCCCATATCTGATCACTTGGAATACTGGAGAAATGATGGAGACAATGTATTTCGCATCAGTCCAAAACACATCACTCTTCACTATCTCCTTCACCCTTCTCCCCTGCTCTGTCTTGGCCTCAGCCCACCTATTCCGCTCATTAGTCATAACCATGAGTTGCAATGCCTCTTGCAACTCAATCATTCTCTCCAAGAGAATGAAATAGTATGCATATCTAGTCTCAACTGGTTTCAAGAACTCCTTCTCGAAGGTCCTGAAGAGTGCATGTGAAGTGTGGTGGTTGCAGATAAACATCTGCACATCTCTCACATCGGTGACCACTCCTCTAATCCTATCAATCTTCCCCATGTCCTTGAGTGCATTGTTCATGGCATGCACACAACATGGGGTCCACCAAATGTGTCTATAGGCTGCCTCAATGAGTCTCCCTGCTACTCTACACACATGGGTTGCATCTGTCACTACTTGGACCACATTTTGTGGCCCAACCTCCTCAATAGCCTCCCTGAGGACCTAAAACTGGAAATCAGCATCTTTACGATGCCCTGTACAATCAACTGCTCTAAGGAAGTATGGGCCCTCTACACATGTGACCATGACGTTGATGAGTGGACAATGGCTAATGTTCGTCCACCCATCCATAACTATGCTGCACGTTGATGCCACCCAACATGCCTTCATCTTCTCCATCAAAATATTGATCTTGGAATAGTATCTATCCAAGATCGAGGTCCTCATTTTTGTCTCCCCTGGTGGCACATAAGATGGTCCTCCCTTTGCCACCATAGCCATCATCTCCCTATAATAAGGAGACCGTGTAACATGAAATGGAATGCCATTGGCAAAGAAGAACTTGCCAATGGATTCATCTATCTCATCTCTAAGCTGCACATTAAACATATCGGCAATGGGGTTGCTTTGTGGTGTCTGCAACCTACGTTTCCCAGCCCTGGCGGTAGTAGAAGTAGAAGTGGATGGAGATCCAAACATCATTCCTCCCGTCGACGAAGCATGAGAAGTATGTGGCGGATTCTGGTTGTGTTGAAGGGCTGGCCTAGCAGACAAAGTAGTAGGCATTGAAATATTTGTGTCATCTGGAACCCCCCAAAGCCTGTTAAACTCAATTTTGTACTGTATATTTTTAGCTTCCTCCAAAAACTTACAATGTTTCGCGCCTTTTCCTCTCCAAAACAGAAAGTGTGCATTCACCCTACTAATGCTACTAGACTATTCAATGTCACAAATGTTGCACTTCCACTTCCTTGTTCCCCCACTTGAATGTGATGTGCCTTATAATGATATTCTTGAAGCAAACTGTTTTAGAGGAGACTTAGGATCAAAATGACCCCTAGCATACGGTGCCAACAACTCTGAAGGGCAACCTGTACTAGCTGGTGCACTCGCCATAGAACTAGATTGGACTCCAGGATCAGCCCCATGGTCACCCCCCTCATTTTCAGGTTCATATTCTGAATCATTCTCACTATGAGAATGGATTTCCATCTCATCTTCACTCATGCCTTGGGAGCTCATTGTGAAATTGACACTGCATTTCACAAAATAAAAATAAAAATAAAATCAGCCTAGTTTAACAATATTTTTTTTTTCCTATTCATCTCAAAATGAGATGATTCATTCATCATTTTGCCCTCAAGATTCAACATCAAATCTCATTTTGAGATGAATAGGGAAAAAAAAAATCCAAAAATGACATGATTTTGCCCTCAAGATTCAACATCAAATCTCATTTTGAGATGATTCGTTCATCATTTTGCCCTCAAGATTCAACATCAAATCTCATTTTGAGATGAATAGGGAAAAAAAAAATCCAAAAATGACATAGAACAATGAAAATCAGAAAATAAAACCAAAAAAAAAACAAGAAAAAGTTGAAAAACCCTACCTTGTGCTTGAAAAATCTCTCCAAAATGCAGTAGAATCTTCTTCTTCCTCTTCTTCTTGCTTCTTCTAGCTCCTATCACACTTGCAATCACTTTTCTCACCCCATCACTCAGTCTTCTTCAAGTTTTTCCTCCTCTTCAGCTTGCTGGAAAAAAAATCAGTTTTTCAAAATGGGAGTGAAATCTGAAAAAAAACATGGTTTTGTGTTGTTTTGGGGGAAAGGGTGGGGCCCACGTCCAATTAGGGTTACCCCTTAACCCCCCAAAAAGTCACATTTTTATAAAAAACAACTTTTCTTTATTGCATTTGCCGTAGGGTGACGGGAGACGTCTGGGCGTCTCGTCGTCCCTCAAGAGACGGGGAGACGCCTCGACGTCTCTGGCGGCGATTGGGTGGCGGTGGCAGGATGGCGGGGGACGTCGCGTCCCCGTCCCCCCGTCCTGGAGATGTCCCCCTCAGGGAGACGTGGCCAAAAAGGGGGGGGACGTGTCCCCGTGGAACACTGAAATAATGAGAAATAAAATAATAGACTAAGGGTCTTTTGATTAACTTTGCTTGATAAAGGAGACATGACAATTTAAGTCCTCACTTGTCCATGCTTTTGAAAATGGTTTCAAAAACAGGTTTGGCAAGTCCAAGCTAATGTATGGCTTGAGTGGGTGTATTCAAAGGTCAATCCGCACACCAAGAAACATAGAACTTTATGAGTTGTTAGTAGTTCAGTAGTAGACCTCCATAGCATTTCGAGTGGAGGTCCTAGGTTTGATTCCAAGGTGGTCCATGCTTTTCAGTAATGAACTTACCAATCTAATCGATGTTGGGAAAGAATCCATGGGTCTGTGGTTATACCATTCAAACTTATAAGGGAATAAATGAATCCACTCTGTTCTTCACTTTATCATTAAATGTGTTGGTGTATCCTTTATATCAATTTCCTGTCCCGTGCTTTGATGAAACAGTGTTCTTTGTACTAAGAATCAGATATTCTGTGCATTATGTTTTGATTATTTGTTCATTTTATGGGGGTTTATCTGCAGAAACATCCCTTAATACAGCCTAGGGATTAAAGTCATCCTTTTATATGCATGCTGATGTTGTCATCACCCAAGATACGGGGTTCCTTGGGCATAGATATGGACACCCGCACTTGATTTGTCACTATCCTATGGGGTGATCTTCTGTGTCTACTAATGTATTTGAATTTACCATATTGATTCTGTATTGTAATAAATGTTGTATGGTTAACATTTTGAAGAATATACAGTGGTCATTCAATTATACTCACTAACATAGTTGTCACTTGGAGTTATTTGAATTTCTTCTAAATGTTGTCCACTTAGGGTAAATCACTTGATTAGTGTTAGAGGATGTTAACATCTCTGAATCCCTTGTTTCTTGTCCGCTTATTTGCAAACAACTTGGTTAGTGTTAGAGGCTGCCAGTGTGGTTTCCTTGAATGGCCTTGGATAGTGCTGGGAGTCTCTATATTGTGTTTTTTGACTCTATATTCTTGTAGATGTTTGCCTAATATGACAGTACAGAATCAACTCGGCTATATTTTCTATTTTATTTCCCCTTTGCACTTCCTCCAAACAGCTTTATTAACATACATCCAGGTATGCTTATGTTATCATATAAATGATACTCAATAACTCAATTCGCCAGGGTAGTGAGTTATTATGAGGGCCATATATCTTCATTGTCTATTCGTTATTGAATATTAAAATCTTAAATTGGAAGCTTTCTTTTGTGAAATCACAGGTCTGCAATTCCTATTCCCAGAACTGTAATGACAAATGAATCTTCATTTCCTATTCCCAGAACTGTGATTAAAAGTTGTTTCATATCTTTTCATAAATATCTGATAATGATTGAATTTTTGTGCAGGATTGTTTGTTTTACCTCTGTATGCTGGGCTTCCACGTTCAGAACAGGTGTGCGAACTTTATTTTGTATCTCAAGACACGATTTGCTACTGATGTCTAAACTTTAGCGGTTATAGAATATTGTAACCACAGATTCGTTGTGAATTAATAAACATCTTATCTTGTAGGAGCTTATTTTTGGGCCTGCACCCAGAGGAAAGAGGAAAGTGATTGTAGCTACAAATATTGCAGAGACATCAATTACCCTTGAGGTGAGATTCTGGCACACTAATGTTACTGGGTATATTTGATGCTTACCATTCATCATGCGGAGGCTTTGGTGTGCAGTAACGTAGTTTTTCCTGCAACTTTTAGTATTGATATTCTTTAGTTTCTTCAATTTATACTTACGCCATTCTTTAGGTTCAAGATCTAGTCTGTAATATTATTGGTGTGAATGCAGGGCATAGTCTACGTTGTTGATTGTGGCTTCTCAAAGCAACGATTTTATAATCCGGTAATATAATTGTTGTTGTAAAGCCTTTTTCCATATGATTCTGTTTGGGTCCAAGGGATAAAATAAGGTTTATTAGTTTTCAACCAGTAAATTATACATGAAATTTTCAAAGATCGGCTTACTGGTTTGTTTTCAGTTGTTTTTCACACTGTTTTTCTGTTAGCTTGAAAAGTTAATAAGCTGGATACAAAATTAGTCTCATGGATGAAAGAATGCAAGAGGAACAAAAATAATATCCTTATTTTTGATTGTCCAGACTCTAAAATAAACCATGCATAATATTTTGAATCTCAAGATATTGTGTATGCCCTTTTATTTGAAAAGTTAATAAGCTGGATATAAATTTAGTCTCCATGGATGAAAGAATGCAAGAGGAACAAAAAATAATTTTTGTCCACATATCACCTTATATTGGCTGTTGAGAAGTCTAAAATAAAACATGCATAATTCTGTTTATCTCAATAGATTGTCTATGCCCTTTTCTTAGCGGCATGCTATATACATCATGTGCATTAGGTCAAGAGAGAATGCAGACGGCCTCTCAACACTAAATAGAGAAAGCTTTTTTTGGAGGAGAGATTTTGCCTTTCCAAGATATGTATGGTCTTGGGGCCGAAGTTTCAAAGTTTTTTCTCCCTGTAATATTCAGAACAATTCCAAGCATAAGTGCCTTGGATGTCCTTAAGCATTCTTAAGTTCAGAAAAAAGGAGAAATTTATTTTTACAGAGCGTAACAAACATGGTGAATAAAATAGTATATACCTAACATGCGAAGTACTAGTAGAGAAAGCCACTAAATAATTTCTTATGATGAAGTGAGAAACCAGAGGAAAAGTGGCAAAATATAATGTTCTGCCTATCTGGCTCAAACTTACTAAAGAAAAAGAGTGATATTTTCTATCTTAATGTGAATTTATTTTTTCATTACTATTTTTTCTCTTATTTGCAGATAACTGATATTGAAAGCTTAGTTGTGGTACCTATATCTAAGGCCTCTGCACAGCAAAGAGCTGGGAGAGCTGGGAGAGTTCGGTCTGGAAAATGTTACAGGCATGTTTTTGGATTTTTTTTTTTTTGCATTGAAATCTACCTGTTACTGAAAATTTTCCATTTAGAGTGTTAGAATTTTTTATAATATTTGGGGTTTGCCCCAATGCACTAGTCGGGTGCTTGAATTATTCAAGTATGTGTAGACATGCAAACAAATAAATTAAATCACTTAATTGTGTTTTTCGCCTTCTCCTTGCTTTGTAATATCTACACTGACATAAAGCTTTTTTCATTTTGGTTACGTAGTTCTTTCAACTTCTTATTGCTTTGGACGTGTTTATTGCTAAGGAAAAGAATTTAAATATGTAACAAAAATGGACCAAAGTGCAGAAAGAAATTTATTTCATTCAAACTATTCCTGATAGTGGATAAACAAAATGAAATGTTCATTCAAAATTAGGTTACCTTATATGGCTTCCCAATGTCATTCAACTGATTACTGTGATTGTTAGAGGTGCAATCCATAAGCCACAGAAAGGATAAGTCTAAAGATAGTTCTAGAGAACAAACTAAATGTCATGCCCCTTTTCTCAAAATTAATTAAGGGGAACCTGAAAACCCATTCCTTTATTTCCTATGTGCTAAAGGGAATAATTAGGGAAATAACAATATAATAATGTTATAAGTTTGTCCAATTGAGATATCTTTTAAAACAGGACAACTTAAACATTAAAGTGAAATGTTTAATTGGGGGAGAGGTGGTCTTTTGTAAACCCTAGGATCTAATTTTGGATTTTTGGGAGTTGGATGCACAAGTGAGAAGAAAAACATAAAAAAGATTTTGAAAACAAGCAATTGATCATCCATCTTTATATTATAAAACCTTCTTTCTAGAACATTTAGTGTAACTCAATCCAAGGATAGAAACCCTCGAGGTTGAAAAGGGTTCAAGGATGAAAACCCTCTGGCTCTAGTGGGGTGATTCCGAATCAGGAATTATGTTGGAGCTTCAGAATTCAGATTAATCAAGCGTTTCAGCATAATTAATCTCTAGATAAGTTGAAAAGGATTCCAGGACGAAAACCATTTGGCTCTGGTAGGGTGATTCCAAATCAGGAATTATGTTGGAGCTTCAGAATTCAGATTAATCCAGCATTTTAAGCATATCTAAGAGCTAGTTTTGTATTGTTTAGTTTTTGTTTGCATTAGTTGTTGACCTACATCCTTGATCTATAAGTAATACATTTATTTTTATTTGATGGCACAATTTTAACTCCTCTTTCTAGCATTGTAATGTTTTAAAAACATCTTTGTGTTCAGCACATCAGCCAGGAAGGAATCGCTACTATTCTTTTGACATCAGCTACCTTTCTATCTTTATCACTGGAAATATTTGTGAATAATCTTTGGCATCGATTGAAGACTATTGCATGTTCCATTGTGATCCAATGGATTCCGAACTCAAATCATGACCTACCCCCATGACAAGACACATCCTTCTCATAAACAAAGGTTAAAAACCACGATTATTGCCAAGCTAGGATAACTAAACCCAAAACACCTAAGACGGAAAGCAAGAAGTGGGTGTCCCCATTTGCAATGGGGCAATGTGGGAAAACGTCACAACAGTCTCTAGCCTTGTTGATGGCTTCTTGCAAGGTATGTATTGAGAGCTTTAATCCAACCTTTCAAGGGATCTGTTAAGCCATGCATAAATAGTACCATGAGTCTCATTATTGAGATGGTTGTAACCAGCATTGCAAGTCTTTGAAAATCAGCCACATATGTGTCTACAAAACCCCACTGCTTCAGCTGCACCAATTCCTTGAAATGTAATTTTGGATCTTTCTTGTCAAACCTCTCAATCAACCTCTTTGTAAACTCTGCATAACATGTAATCTGATCATGATCCAAGGTGATCATTCCATGGTGCCACCACTCATGTGCAATGCCATCCAGATGTATTGGTGCATACTTAATGGCTACTTCCTCTAGCATAGGATTGAGCTGGAAATAAGTATCTAACTTCTGAATTCAAGCTTGAGCTGAAGATTTGGTAATGCCCCCTTTTGTAGATGCCCTATTATTTGCCCTAAAATCACAACTCTAAGCTCATTGAAAGCATAATCCATAAAATAGATCTTTCCTAGTAGGGTTAGGAACATTTTTTAGTCATATGATAAATTTATTAATAGAGTTCTGTTAATTCTGGTAACGTCAGTCGTACAACTTCAAAATTCCGATGCTTACTTGTTAACATATTAGTTTACACGTTAACAATAAACAATAAATAAATTGAATTTATTGTGGTGATTGCCACCGGTCACACCCCTTTATGTTATCGGGCTGGGGATATTATTTATGCCACCGGTTACACTCCTTAATGATAACGGGCTGGGTTAAACGATTTGTAATAAATCGCGATATGTTTGTTAACGTGTTGAGTGGTACGTAGGGAGAGATGTGTCTTCCCACGTGGGAAGGCTTATCTCTTCCCTACATACCCTCTCATTCACTTAGATATATAACACGCATACAATGGGGAGGAGGACAATACCGAAAATTTATAAGTGTTGTGCTTCCTTCATTCACACTACTGCAGTTTGAAGTAAATTCCAGACTATACCTTTCATCTGTTCTAGCCTCTTGATCACAGAATTTAATTAATCTTAATTTGGTATCAGAGCTAAGTTAAGGAAGATCAAATTAAATTCTGTAACGATCAGATAGACATTCACCCGGCTCTTAGTAGATCACATTCCTATAATCCTAATGGCAATCGGAGTTAGGTTTGAAGATCGACTAGATGGAGCATCAAATTTTGTATCCTGGAAATTCAGGATCATGCTTGTCTTGAAAGAAAATAAAATTGACTCCCATGTCAAAAGTGAAATTCTTGAACCCTCTGATGTTACGGAGAAAATTCAGTGGAGCAAGGACAGTGAGAAGGCTCTTAAGATAATTGTGGATTCAGTGAGAGACCATATTGTGCCAGTTATTTCTAAATATGAGACGGCCTTTCAGATGTTAAAAGCCCTTGCTGACATTTATGAAATCAACAACACTAGCAGGGCTCTCACCTTGAAGAATCAACTACACCATATAAAGATGAATAAAGGAGAGACAATTACATCCTATTTCTTGAGGATCACTGAGCTTAGGGATCAACTATCAACTATTGGACATCTAGTAGACAACAAAGAACTTTCTACGATGGCTCTAAATGGACTCCCTACCTCATGGGAATCGTTCATTCAAGGAATCAATGCTCGTTCTAAATTTCCTAAGTTTGATAGATAACCGATTGCATTCAAGAGGAATCTCGGCTTGTCACAAGAGGAATAAAACAAAACAATGGCAATGAGGACATTCAAGTTCTAAACTCAAATTCCCACAAGAAAGGAAAGAAGAACTTTAAGAGAAAAAGGGACAACGACTCAAATGGAAAGAGGTCTTCAAAGAAGAAGAGAGACATTTCTGAAGTACAATGTTTCAGATGCGACCAATATGGACACTATGCAATGAAGTGTCCAGACGAGATCAAACAACAGGCTTCAATAGTAGAAGTTAAGAAAGGGAGTGATTCCGAGAGACTAGTCTTCTACTCAACCCTCTCTAGTCAAGTCACCTCCAGTTCCAACACATGGGTGATTGACAGCGGAGCATCTCGGCACATCACTGGATTTCATGAGCACCTAGATACACTTGTGGAAAATTCAAATGAAGAAGTGACAATTGGTGATGACTCAAATTATCGAGTTATGGGAATAGAAACCTGCAATATCAACCTCAAGTCAGGCATATCTCTACAACTGATTGGAGTTCTATTTGTGCCTGGTATAAAGAGAAACCTTGTCTTAGTTTCTGCACTTTAAGATAAGGGATACAGATTAACCTTTATGGAAGGAAAGGTACTTGCTTGGCCAAAGAACTCCACCATCAAGAAAGCCCACACCATTGGAGTAAGACAAGGGAGCCTCTATAGACTTTGCACCACTCCACCTCAAGCCTTGATACATGAGACTCCAGATTCGAATGAACTTTGGCATAGAAGATTAGGGCACCTTCATTTCCATGCCCTACCTAAAATAGAGAAGCTGGTGACTGGCCTACCCAAGCTAAGTCACAGTTCTGAAGGAGCTTGCAAGGGGTGTGCCTTGGGAAAGAATACTAAAGGGTCCTTCAATTCTAGCAACAGTAAATCCAAAAATGTATTAGAATTAGTTCATTCTAATCTATGTAGACCCATGTCTGTACCCTCCTTAGGAGGATTTTTTTATTATGTAATATTTGTAGATGATTATTCTAGGAAGACCTGGCTATATTTTCTGAGGTACAAAGAGTTTGAAGAAATCCTTTCTAAATTTAAGGAATTCAAAGCTCTTGCTGGAAAACATGACAGGAAAGAAAATCATAACCTGAAGAACAAACAACGGGGGGGAATACACTTCTGATATGTTTAAAGATTATTGTATAAATGTTGGGATTAAGAGGGAGTTAATTGTACCTTATAACCCACAACAAAATGGGGTAGCTGAAAGAAAGAATAGGACTATAGTAGAAACTTCTAGGGCTATGTTGTTTGACCAAAATATAGAAACCTCATTTTGGGTTGAAGCATCTAGGACAGCTGTGTACATTCAAAATAGATGTCCTCATTCTCTTCTTGATAATAAAACCTTTGAAGAATCCTTTACTGGTAACAAACCTGACATAAGTCATCTTCAGATCTTTGGGGTTCCAGTCTATATTCATGTTCCCAAAGAAAAGAGATCAAAATTAGAACCTTCTGGAAAGAAAAAGGTATTTGTTGGGTACAGTGAAACCTCTAAGGCTTACAGAGTATACATACCTGGACAAAGGCAAATTGAACTAAGCAGAGATGTCATGTTTGAAGAAGACATAGCATTCAGGAGGTCCAAAAGCTCTAATGAATTAGAACACCAAGATCCTCCTACAAGCATGGGTGAGGATCCCACCCCTGAGATTCAGAGGGAGACCCCTGAAAATGCTGAGCATGAAGTTCAAGAATTACCTTTAGAAGAACGTTATCCCGAAACTAGGAAGAGACCACTTTGGGCTAAAAAGATGCTTCAAGAAGCTGAAAATTATGCTGCTCCAAAGGGGACCTTCAGAGAAAGTAAGAGACCTAACCTATTTTCCAATTATGTTGCCTTGATGAGTGAGACCCTTGATGCAGAACCTTCCTGTGTTGGAGATGCTCTCAAGCATCAAGTTTGGAAAGATGCTATGTCAGAAGAGTATCAGTCAATTCTAAAAAATGATGTCTGGGATATTGTGCTTAGGCCTAAAGGCAAATCTGTGGTATCTTCTAAATGGCTCTTCAAAATGAAACATCCAGCAGATGGCAGCATTGAGAAGAACAAAGCAAGGTTTGTTGCTAGAGGTTTCTCACAAAAAGAAGGTATTGACTATGAAGAGACATTCGCTCATGTTGCCAGATACACACCTGTCCGAGCAATTTTGGCTATTGCAGCATCTAAAGGATGGAAAGTCCATCAAATGGATGTTAAGATTGCTTTTCTGAATGGTAAGATTGAAGAAGTTTATTTGTAGCAACCTAAAGCTTTTTTAATTCATAAGGCTGAATCACATGTCTGCAGATTAAAGAAAGCCCTATATGGACTGAAACAGGCCCCCAGAGCATGGTATGAAAGAATTGATCACTATCTCTTGGAATTAGGGTTTTCCAAGAATGAAGTAGATCCAAATCTCTACTACAAAGTAATCAATGGTGAATTATTAATTCTTATTCTTTATGTTGATGATCTACTAATCACAGGAGAGGATAATCGTATTTCTCGGTATAAGAAAGAATTAGCCTCTGATTTATGCAACAAGAACCCTAGGATTTAGGAATTCTTCACTACTTCCTTGGATTGGAAGTTTCGCAGCAGGCAGATGGTATAATCCTTAATCAAGGAAAATACATCATTGATATACTCAAGAGATTTGGAATGATGGATTGTAGATTCATGACCACACCTATGGAGACAAATCTGCACCAGCTAAAGGAAGCAGTTGTAGAATCAGAGTTTGCAGATCCTACCCTCTATAGACAAATTATTGGATCTCTGATGTATTTGGTAAACACAAGACCTGATATATGTTATGTTATTAATGCACTAAGTCAGTTCATGTGTGAACCTAGGGAAATACATCTTGTTGTTGCAAAACATATTCTGAGATATCTTCGAGGAACTATTGGTTTTGGTCTGAAATATAAACATGTAGACCTTGACCTACATAGATTCACTGATTCTGATTGGGTTGGAAGCGTAGTTGACAGGAAAAGCACATTAGGATGTTGCTTCAGTTTAGGATCAGGAATGATCTCATGGATATGTAGAAAACAGTCTTCAGTTGCTCAAAGTTCTACAGAAGTTGAATACATTGCAGCCTCCATGGGAGCAAGAGAAGCAGTATGGCTCTGGAAACTGCTTGTAGGACTGTTTGGTCAGCCCTTAAATCCTACTGTCATCTATTGCGACAATCAGAGTTGCATCAAGCTTTTGATGAATCTAGTATTCCATGACAGGTCTAAACACATTGAGATTCCTTATCACTATGTTCGAGATATGGTGGAAAGGAATGTGATCCGATTGAATTATATTAGTACAGGTGACCAGATTGCAGACATTCTTACCAAGCCTCTCTTCAGGATCAAGATTGAACATTATTTAATTTTGAGATAGAGTCTCATTTATTCTGATATACTAATATATTTAAGATGTTTAATGTGTAAACTCTTTTATTTGTCATGTGTGTGACTCCATGACTTCATGGGCCCTCCTGTGAACATTATTGAAGGGTGATGACTTTTCAATAAGAACACTTGTTTCAAATTGATATTGTAAGTTGACGATTTTACAATTATCAATTTATCTATCTTGATGGATATCATGTGACTTGATATCTGTGGACATGTCATGATAGTATATATATCTCTGAGACATTATGGTAGATATCAGTTGGTTGGTATCATTAAATAAACCATAATTATGATAGAGATCTTCATGGTGAATATTATGGACATAATATTCATGGACATGCCATGAATCATTATCAGTATGGTAGGCATCATGTGACTTGATGCCAGTGCACATACGTTACTTGATAACTATGAGTTATGGTGAGTATCATGAGACTTGATACTCATTGTTGAACCATATCTCTGGACATCACTATGGTGTGATATCTCTTCTCTTCACAATCAATGGATGAATTGTGATTTTTCTCTAAATGTGTCCTCCCTAGTTAAGAGGGAGTGTTAATTCTGGTAACGTCGGTCATACAACTTCAAAATTCCGATGCTTACTTGTTAACATATTTGTGTTCACGTTAACAATAAACAATAAATAAATTGAATTTATTGTGGTGATTGCCACCGGTCACACCCCTTTATGTTATCGGGCTGGGGATATTATTTATGCCACCGGTTACACTCCTTAATGATAACGGGCTGGGTTAAACGATTTGTAATAAATCCCGATATGTTTGTTAACGTGCTGAGTGGTACGTAGGGAGAGATGTGTCTTCCCACGTGGAAAGACATATCTCTTCCCTACATACCCTCTCATTCACTTAGATATATAACACGTGGGAAGACATATCTCTTCCCGACATACCCTCTCATTCACTTAGATATATAACACGCATACAATGGAGAGGAGGACAATACCAAAAATTCATAAGTGTTGTGCTTCCTTCATTCACACTACTGCAGTTCGAAGTAAATTCTAGACTATACCTTTCATCCGTTCTAGCCTCTTGATCACAGAATTTAATTAAACTTAACAAGTTCATCCATAGGGGACTTAGGATAAGGAGGTATTTTAGGGTGCTTGAACGATCCTCTACCCTAGGCCGAAGAGCGGAGATTCCATCCCTCATGGCCTCATGTGGCCCTTTCCATGCATATGAGGGGTTGTACCTAGTGAGGGATCCTATAGCAGTTCCCCTCTTCTTGCCACCCTCATTCTGCTCCCTATGATTGGGGTTCCTTAATCCAATGGTCAACCATGATAGAGGTTTGAGGCGAAACTACAATAGGGTGTCTGAAAAATCCTTCTCGTCTAAGCCCAAGGGCGGGGCTCTCCTTGCACCCCCTTGGCCTCATAGGACTATCTATCACCACCATGAGGTGGCATGCTTAGAAGAGAACCTCATTACTGTTTCCTCTCCTTGTATTCCCTTATTATCCTCATCATGGTTGATTTCATCTTTTAAACAGACATATTAAGAATTACACATTATTGTCTATATTCTATATATAAGAGATCATGTAATAATATCATACCCTTAGATTGCATACACACTATTCATATGTGAGTACTTATACATAAGGTTCATTATGTGACCTACCACAAGATTTATTATTTCATATTAAATCACAGTTGTAATACTAAATCTCTGTATGCCTGAGTTTGATCATCTTATATCAGACCTGCCCCTGTTCAATGTCTTCATTTGGAGATTGATATTGGGACTTATATCTTCTCATTGGGGGAGGGGGAGGTATGTCACTTCCCACGTATGTCTATTTGCAAAAGGGGTGCCCCTTGGCTTCGTTTCCCTAACCCTTAACTAACCTTTAGTGGATCACACCACTTGGGAGATTAATCCACAACTTAAGTTTACCTGATCCTTATTATTTTCAGCCCACTCGATTCCTGGTTGGAATTGCTACCTTAAGGAAATCATTTGTCTCTTAATTTAATGTGTCTCTTGGAAACTGTTTGTTTAGTGATTTGTTAAGGTATACAAGTTCGCTGATTAGGGAAAGGAATTGTTTTATGTGGAGGTTGGCCTAGGTAGCAGAAAATTGCAAAGTCGTATGGATAAGTCAATTTTCAGTTGATAGACACATAGCTAATTTTTATTATATTATTTTCTTTTAAGGATGGTGCGAGAAGGTCGTAAGGCGGGGGTATGACAGCTTTCCATAAGTCATCATATTTAGCAATAGTTAACTTCCCAACCATTTTCTGCAGATCATAATTTTGTGTTCTACCTACATGGGGTCTATATGCTTCATTCTCACATCAATCTAATCTCTCAATGAAATGGCAGCCTAGAACTCTGGACCCTCCACTTTCCCAATCATACCTAAGATGATCGTGTAAATCTATTATTTGGGGCTCATATCAACTTGTGGTCGAGCGCTAGGTGGAAAGGTAGGCATAAGAGGCCTAGAAGTTATGGTTCTAGTTCACTGATTCACATTCCCACCGTGATTAGAGTTCTCTCCTTGACCATTGTTGTCTCCATTATTGCCACCAATGTTTGTATTATTTGCAATTGTTTGCACTAATGTTCACTCCCAATTGTGGAGTCATTTATTCTATAACAAGTCCCAAATGTTGATTTTGTTTTTGTGCTCTCTGTTCCACAGCTTGTTGTCCTCTAACTAGAGCATCCAGCAAATTCAAAAACCATTCTTCTCCTAGATCTCTTGGATTTCTATCACCCATATTTCTTGTATTTTGCTCTTCTATTGCCCTCTATTCTTCTACAACCAAATTAGTATTAGATCTGTTCCTAGGAGTGTTGTAATGATGTGTGAGAGGTTGTTGGTCAAATCCTAACATAACACTGCTTTATCATATTGAACCCTTCAGGATAGCAGGATACACTGCTCCGATACCACTGTAATATGCAACCTTTTTATGCCTTTTTTTGTGTGTTTGTGTTTTGCAATTGTTTATTGATGAAAGATTACAGATAATAGAAATACTTGCAGCAATTAAATAACTCAGAAATTTACAAAAATATTCAGGAAACCCACAAAGCTGAAATAACTCAGATTTAATGTCAGAACTGTAGATATAATATATCTCAAAAATATGAACAACCTAGTTCATGAGATGACATAACAAATGGATTACAAACATACCTAGAAATCTGATTGACATTGATAGTTTTTTGTACTTGCAACCAGCCTCTGCAAGCTCCCAGAAAGGGAGGCCACAAGCAGAAATGGCCTCTTTTGCTGATGAAACTGGAATACAATGCAACAAGAACCCTAGGTGCTACTCTGAAGCCAAACAATACATGCCAAACGCCAACTAGAAGCCAAAGAATCTCAATGCTCCACCCCAAAATGGTATGGCTAGCTGTAGTGACAGTATGGCCAGCCAAGGAAGATTTTTCAAACAACAAACTTTCAAAAACCTCCTTAAATTGATCTCCACAAATGAACACAACTGTGCTTTCTGTGTGAAACCACCAAGAAATCCTCCAAGTTGGGTTTCTCACCAACGTGGAAGATGTTGCCTCTAAGGGATTTTCTCCTCACAAACCTTCAAGAAGAACAAACTCCTCCTACAAAGAAGAATATCAAAATATCAACTCCGACATCCACAAATTGAGCTCCAAAACCCATTTAAATAGGCTTCCCAATTCCTATGCCCAGCTAGGTAAGTGATTTTATGTGATGTGCTCATCAATGACCTAGTCATGATTAACAATAAATTGATCAAGGGTGGCAGCCTTGATAGTAATCTTCATTAGTTAGAAGTCAGAATATAGGCATTGTACATAGTACTAATAGTTAGTTGCATATTCTTATCAATTATGATATAGAAACATTGTGGAAAATCGTCTTATTCCAGAAGACTTATGATTTTCCTATCAAGCATCGAAGTAAAGCATAGAGAATAAGATAGAGTAGTGAAGGCAAGAAGTTTGATATGCTATCTTAATCAAGAAACGAAGGCTTTAAGAGCATATGACATACTGAAGCTATAATCATCTCTTATGCATCTATCTAGCAAGGTACAGGAAGAGACATGATATTGATAGACAATCAGTAAAGAGAAGGATTGAACAATTAATGATCCCATAAGCATCAGCAGGAAGTATTCGTTCATCCCAGACATATTTTCGATGATGGCTTGAAAATATCAATCACGATGTCGATGTGTTAAGCAGGTCGATAAAGGTAAGATCATTGAGAAATGGTGACATGGCTGAGATTAGCGAATGCGGAGTAGTATATCAGCAACTTGGATAATACGGGAGCAATCTATATTACATCGGGCATATATTCCCATCATAATATATCAAGCCATTGATATTATGAAGAGAAAGAATACAAGACGCTGAGCAATCAGGGCCAGACATTTGGTAATAAGGAAGCTGTGATAAAAGATTATAAGAACGATTGGTCTGAAGATAATTCATTAACTCAGATCGACTAAGGCATATGATGGAGATGACTGATAGATAAGCATCGATTAATGAGCTAAAGCGATTACATACATTCAACCTATAGTGCCGTGGGGAAGAATTGATAATTAGTCATAGGTTATCGGGTGATGAGTACGTACGGTGATATGAAGAATGGAATGATAACTTAGAGCAATGACTAGTTAAAGGCTACGATTTGTCTCCAAAGGATGCAATTACTAAGACCAAGTATATTGATTAAGGATATCGGTGTACACTAAATCATCTATTCACCACCTATGAAGATAAAGATAACTAAGGCATCGATTAGACCCGTATAAAGATAACAAACAATAAGAATTATGGAAGGTTGTGGTTTGAGCAATAAGATGGTTTGTTTAAGTTGAAGAGAGGTGTCTCTTAACATCCAAAGGATGTAACTATTCAATCAACAAGATATAAGATATTAATCAAATCCCTTCCATCACATCATCGATTTTGAAACATATTTATCTCTTATCCTTGATTGGATCTGCTCTTGTGAGCATCGGCCTACTTGGCTAAATAGGTTGTAAGTGCATAACTTAATATCTAAGACAACACCATTGAGTGCAACGGAGAATAGCATATATCAGACACAGCAACTATATTGCTATAGGTGATAATACATACCAAGGCATTGCATGATATAAGATTTCTTATCAGAAACAGCAATCAATATTGCTACAAGCAATACTACCATACATTTCATTGCATAAATCACATCAACATATTAGGGAAAGCACATATCTCTTATTGCAGATTGGAATATCATAAATTGGCTCTATTCATAAGATCATTGTTTGCCCTCTCAGGTGAATAGCTTAAAACATAAAGCACATAATACAAAATAATAATGCCATAGATATCAGACAAGTATAAGAGATGTTATTCCATTCCTGATTGTTGTGTTACAAGTTACATTCCGAAATATATAAGTATACCGAGGGGGTGCGAGCGCCAACCGTCGCACCGCAACTACCACCCCTTGGTTGCCAACTAACCAAGACAATTACACATTATTAACTAGTCTTATTCTCGTGTACAATAATGCCGCCAACATCATCCCCCCAAAAAACAAAAGTCGTCTCCAGGCAACTAACAACAAAAACGGAGACAATGCAACCTATACAATATATACATTAGAAAAAACTAAGGAGGGGGTTGGGGAAGCGTCCCTGAAGTAGAAGGCTGAGATGCCGGTGTCTGGGCCACCAAGCGGGCGCGGAGCTCATAAACCTGCTGAGTACGTGCAGTCACATCCCACCCCGCCACCAATACTTTCTCCAAAGCCGTCTTCACCATATGCACGGCTTCCAGCAGCTCCTTCTCTTTAGTATCAGCTGTCGCTGTCATACAGACCAATCGAGTTTGCAACTGGCTCCTCTCGGTAGTGATTGCCTCTAACTCCTGCTGCACAAGGCTCCTCGCACTCTGCTCCGCCGACAGGCGAGTCTCTACCTCCGCCTTCTCTGTGCGGACCATCTCGAGCTGAGCCAACAACTGAGCCCTCTCTGCTGCCCAGGAGGCCTGCTGAGTAGCCCCATCCCTCTCCAACTCGACTCTAGCAACCTCGCGGACCGCAAACTCATGTTGTGTATGCCTTAGTGCATAGTAAGTGTCTCGGTAGACCTACTCAATCTCTCGGACAACTGCCGTCACCTGACTCTCCACAATGGGCTGACGCACACTCCAAGCCTGGAGCATCTCCTCTGTCTCAGTAGTCGGCCATCCCTGAGACTCAAAGCATGTAGTAAAGGCTGCGGGGCAGCCCACCTGCATAAACTGTAGGGCCCTCTCCAACTCCACCACAACCTGCTGCAATGCTTGCGTCTGAGCAGTGGCCACCACCCGCCTACCCCTCATCACCATGTCAACTAGATAGGCCTCAATATCCTCCCCCTCCTGCTCCGAAGGCTGTGAAGTCTCTGGCGGAACTGACACAACCGCATCGTGCTGTGAAGGTACCTCCTCCGCCACCAAAGGTGTACCATCCCCTGGCGCCTGGATGGCAGAGACGACCTCTCCTACCGTGTGCCCAACTGCCGGTACATGTGTCTTGCCAAAGGAATTGTCCAAGTCAACTACCTCTGCTCTAGTTTCCCGACACGGTGAGAATACAACTGCTCCCTCTGGTTGTGCCAATGTCATCTGAAATCGCTGTGTGAGCCAGATCTCCATAGCCACGACCGACGGGTCGGCACGCATCTCTACGACCGGGGGATGGGTCGTTGTCATCGACTCCTCCAACAAAGACGTAGAAACAGTCACCATTGCCTCAATCCCCACAACGTCCAACTGCACCTGAGGCTCCGTATCCACCACCTCCCTCAGCCCCTGCTCCTCTGCGACCACTACCTGATGCGGTGACTCCTCCGTCCCTGACTCTGCCATGTCCTCGGTAAGTGTCGCCGTGGTTGGGCTCGAGCCCGATGATGCTACCTCTTGCTGGATGGGGCCAAGTGTAACTGGTGTGCGGCTATGCCCAAAGGCTGGAATAAAGGTGCCGCCCACTCCAGATGATGGCACAGGCGTGCCCATCGGTAGCAGGGGTGGGGCAAACAGGACCCGCTCCTCCGTCGCCCTGCTACTATCATCCTCCTCATCTTCCGCTTCTGAATCCTCTGTACTACTGGAATCCCTCCCGCTGTCAGGCTCCCCTGAGGTCGAGGCCGTATCTACCGCCCGTTTCCGCTTCGCGGAAGAGTGCCCAATGTCCAAGTGCCTCCAATACATGATAGGAGGCTCACATGCTGCCAATGGTCCCTGTGGCCGTACCTTTAACTCTGCCTCCGACACTGCTTCCTGCGTGGCCTCTAGGAACAACCCTATAGCATAGTGGGGCATATAGAATGTGTGATGCTGCATCGTCAAGAAATCATACATGCGCTCTGCTAGTAAGGCGGCCCAATCATACACAATGCCATTCATCAACCTGTTCATGAGCATAATCTGAGGGAGGGCGATGTCCGACGCCCTACCCGACCCTGTCAATCTGCTCTTAATGACATCCATAATGCACCGCCAGTGGCCCTCTGCAACAAAGGTCTTACGGATTCCTCGACCCTTTGTGGCATTAGCCACGCTGTCTAGCCCTCCTGCTGTCAAGTTCTTGGAGATTAATTTAATCCACCGCTCCTCCTCCCGCTTCATCTTTTTAGCCTTCAACTCTATTTTCTTGCCCTATCTTCCTGGAATGCCGAATACTTTCGTGAAGTCCACCGCTTTGAAGGATATGGTAACATCCATCCCGAGGTATTCAAAAGTACTGGTGCGTGTGTGTCTATCGAAGGTGTCCACCATGAACCGTAGGGCACCCTCATACTCGCGGATAGGAAACACGGGCATCCGAATAGCCCACTCCACTTCTGCCTTACGAAGGTTTTGCTTCACCAGATCATTGTCAGGAGTGTCGTGCCACCATTCCGACCCATTCAAGCCTTTAAAGGTGATATTCTGGGGTGTTAATGTATTTTTCCCACTTATGGCAGCCTGTGGTGCTTTCGCTTCTGTCGGGCGCTGGCATCCATGGTGCTGCCTGCAACACGTACGCCTGATGATAAGACCCTAGTATTGCTATCCCTCTGGCTGCTATTGGAGGAAGCCTGCAGCTGTTTTTTCCAACTTCATTTCCCAGCCGAATGCATTAATCTCTGGTATAACTGATTTCTGGTGAAAAATAGTACGGTCGTTGGACACCTTCGTAACGACCTTCTTCTGTTGTGTATGGCTGTTGTTGTGCGGGCTGGGCTGCGTGTCTTTCTACGTGCGTGGCGGCTGTGGGTTTCCTTCTCCTTCCATTTTTTTCCTGCGTGGTTGTGTTGCGGGGGTTTTTTTTTCTGTTTGCGTTTTGTCTTTGCGGGGCTTTTTAAGTACGGGTGCCACCGCACGGTGTTCCCACCCTACGATGGCACCAGCGTAGGGTGGGACCACCGTGTGGTGGCACCCGCACTTAAAAAGCCCCGCAAAGACAAAACGCAAAACGCAAACAGAAAAAAAAACCCCCGCACCACAACCACGTAGGAAAAAAAAAGGAAGGAGAAGGAAACCCACAGCCGCCACACACGAAGAAAGACACACAGCCCAACCCGCACAGCAACAGCCATACACAACAGAAGAAGGTCGTTACGAAGGTGTCCAACGACCGTACGATTTTTCACCAGAAATCAGTTATACCAGAGATTAATGGATTCAGCGGGGAAACAAAGTTGGAAAAAAGAACTGCAGGCTTCCTCCAGTAGCAGCCAGAGGGATAGCAATACTAGGGTCTTATCATCAGGCGTACGTGTTGCAGGCAACACCATGGATGCTAGCGCCCGACAGAAGCAAAAGCAGAAAGCACCACAGGCTGCCATAAGTGGGAAAAATACATTAACACCCCAGAATATCACCTTTGAAGGCCTGAATGGGTCGGAATGCCGGAAATGGTGGCAGGACACTCCCGACAATGATCTGGTGAAGCAAAACCTCCGTAAGGCAGAAGTGGAGTGGGCTATTCGGATGCCCGTGTTTCCTATCCGCGAGTATGAGGGTGGCCTACGGTTCATGGTGGACACTTTCGACAGACACACGCACCAGTACTTTTGAATACCTCGGGAGGGATGTTACCATATCCTTCAAAGCGGTGGACTTCACGAGAGTATTCGGCATTCCAGGCAGACAGGGCAAGAAAATAGAGTTGAAGGCTAAAAAGATGAAGTGGAAGGAGAAGGAGCGGTGGATTAAATTAATCTCCAGGAACTTGACGGCAACAGAGCTGGACAGCGTGGCTAATGCCACGAAGGGTCGAGGAATCCGTAAGACCTTTGTTGCAGAGGGTCACTGGTGGTGCATTTGGACGTCATTAGAGCAAATTGACAGGGTTGGGTAGGGCGTCGGACATCGCCCTCCCTCAGATTATGCTCATGAACGGGTTGATGAATGGCATTGTGTATGATTGGGCCGCGTTACTAGCAAATCACATGTATGAGTTCTTGACGATGCAACATCGCACATTCTATAAAACGCAAACAGAAAAAAAAGCCTCAGGTGCAGTTGGACGTTGTGGGGATTGAGGCAATGGTGCCATCGTAGGGTGGGAACACCGTGCGGTGGCACCCGTACTTAAAAAGCCCCGCAAAGACAAAACGCAAACAGAAAAAAAAACCCCCGCAACACAACCACGTAGGAAAAAAAAAGGAAGGAGAAGGAAACCCACAGCCGCCACACACGAAGAAAGACACACAGCCCAACCCGCACAGCAACAGCCATACACAACAGAAGAAGGTCGTTACGAAGGTGTCCAACGACCGTACGATTTTTCACCAGAAATCAGTTATACCAGAGATTAATGGATTCAGCGGGGAAACAAAGTTGGAAAAAAGAACTGCAGGCTTCCTCCAGTAGCAGCCAGAGGGATAGCAATACTAGGGTCTTATCATCAGGCGTACGTGTTGCAGGCAACACCATGGATGCTAGCGCCCGACAGAAGCAAAAGCAGAAAGCACCACAGGCTGCCATAAGTGGGAAAAATACATTAACACCCCAGAATATCACCTTTGAAGGCCTGAATGGGTCGGAATGCCGGAAATGGTGGCAGGACACTCCCGACAATGATCTGGTGAAGCAAAACCTCCGTAAGGCAGAAGTGGAGTGGGCTATTCGGATGCCCGTGTTTCCTATCCGCGAGTATGAGGGTGGCCTACGGTTCATGGTGGACACTTTCGACAGACACACGCACCAGTACTTTTGAATACCTCGGGAGGGATGTTACCATATCCTTCAAAGCGGTGGACTTCACGAGAGTATTCGGCATTCCAGGCAGACAGGGCAAGAAAATAGAGTTGAAGGCTAAAAAGATGAAGTGGAAGGAGAAGGAGCGGTGGATTAAATTAATCTCCAGGAACTTGACGGCAACAGAGCTGGACAGCGTGGCTAATGCCACGAAGGGTCGAGGAATCCGTAAGACCTTTGTTGCAGAGGGTCACTGGTGGTGCATTATGGATGTCATTAGAGCAAATTGACAGGGTTGGGTAGGGCGTCGGACATCGCCCTCCCTCAGATTATGCTCATGAACGGGTTGATGAATGGCATTGTGTATGATTGGGCCGCGTTACTAGCAAATCACATGTATGAGTTCTTGACGATGCAACATCGCACATTCTATATGCCCCACTATGCTATAGGGTTGTTCCTGGAGGCCACGCAGGAAGCAGTGTCGGAGGCAGAGTTAAAGGTACGACCACAGGGACCATTGGCAGCATGTGAGCCTCCTATCATGTATTGGAGGCACTTGGACATTGGGCACTCTTCCGCGAAGCGGAAACGGGCGGTAGATATGGCCTCGACCTCAGGGGAGCCTGGCAGCGGGAGGGATTCCAGTAGTATAGAGGATTCAGAAGCGGAAGATGAGGAGGATGATAGTAGCAGGGCGACGGAGGAGCGGGTCCTGTTTGCCCCACCCCTGCTACCGATGGGCACGCCTGTGCCATCATCTGGAGTGGGCGGCACCTTTATTCCAGCCTTTGGGCATAGCCGCACACCAGTTACACTTGGCCCCATCCAGCAAGAGGTAGCATCATCGGGCTCGAGCCCAACCACGGCGACACTTACCGAGGACATGGCAGAGTCAGGGACGGAGGAGTCACCGCATCAGGTAGTGGTCGCAGAGGAGCAGGGGCTGAGGGAGGTGGTGGATACGGAGCCTCAGGTGCAGTTGGACGTTGTGGGGATTGAGGCAATGGTGACTGTTTCTACGTCTTTGTTGGAGGAGTCGATGACAACGACCCATCCCCCGGTCGTAGAGATGCGTGCCGACCCGTCGGTCGTGGCTATGGAGATCTGGCTCACACAGAGATTTCAGATGACATTGGCACAACCGGAGGGAGCTGTTGTATTCTCACCGTGTCGGGAAACTAGAGCAAAGGTAGTCGACTTGGACGATTCCTCTGGCGAGACACATGTGCCAGCAGTTGGGCACGCGGCAGGAGAGGTCGTCTCTACCATCCAGGCGCCAGGGGATGGTACACCTCTGGTGGCGGAGGAGGTACCTTCACAGCACGATGCGGTTGTGTCAGTTCCGCCAGAGACTTCGAAGTAGGAGGGGGAGGATATTGAGGCCTATCTAGCTGACATGGTGACGAGGGGTAGGCGAGCGGTGGCCACTACTCAGACGCGAGCATTGCAGTAGGTTGTGGTGGAGTTGGAGAGGGCCCTACAGTTTATGCAGGTGGGCTGCCCCATAGCCTTTAGTACATGCTTTGAGTCTCAGGGATGGCCGACTACTGAGACGGAGGAGATGCTCCAGACTTGGAGTGTGCGTCAACCCATTGTGGAGAGTCGAGTGACGGCAGTTGTCCGAGAGATTGAGCAGGCCTACCGAGACGCCTACTATGCACTAAGGCGTACACAGCATGAGTCTGTGATCCGCAAGTCTGCTAGAGTCGAGTTGGAGAGGGATGTGGCTACTCAAAGCCTCTTGGGCAGCAGAGAGGGCTCAGTTGTTGGCTCAGCTCGAGATGGCCTGCATAGAGAAGGTGGAGGTAGAGACTCGCCTGTCGGCGAAGCAGAGTGCGAGGAGCCTCATGCAACAGGAGTTAGAGGCAGTCACTACCGAGAGGAGCCTAATGCAGACTCAGTTGGTCGGTATGACAGCGACAGCGGATACCAAAGAGAAGGAGCCATGCATATGGTGAGGACGGCTTTGGAGAAAGTATTGATGGCGGAGCGGGATGTGACTGCACGTACTCAGCAGGTTTATGAGCTCCGCGCCCGCTTGGTGGCCCAGACACCGGCATCTCAGCCTTCTACTTCAGGGACGCTTCCCCAACCCCCTCCTTAGTTTTTTCTAATGTATATATTGTATAGGTTGCATTGTCTCCGTTTTTGTTGTTAGTTGCCTGGAGACGACTTTTCTTTTTTGGGGGGATGATGTTGGCGGCATTATTGTACATGAGAATAAGGCTAGTTAATTATATGTAATTGTCTTGGTTAGTTGGCAACTGAGGGGTGGTAGTTGCGGTGCAACGGTTGGCGCTCGCACCCCCTCGGTATCCTTATATATTTCGGAATGTAACTTGTAACACAACAATTAGGAATGGAATAACATCTCTTATACTTGTCTAATATCTATGGCGTTATTATTCTGCATTACGTGCTTTATGTTTTAAGCTATTCACCCGAGTGGGCAAACAATCATATCAGATATAGCATTATCTTGTCATTCAATCTTTAGTGCTCATCAATATAGGTGAAAGGAAAAGTTTATGGCACATTGTTACACTAAGTACTATACACACACACACAGAGTGTACATATATATAAGATCAAATCACTTAGCATATACTTAATTGTATAGCAAGTGGCATTGATAATTGTCATTTAACATATATTTGTCTTAATATCCTCAATTACACAAGTTCATAGCAAAATCAGATATTGTAATTCTAAGGAATTCAAGTAATTGTCCCATAATTCCTAGTTACCCTAAAACGAAACATTGCATGTTAATTTATTTTAAATCCTCATGTCTCCCTCTTAAAGTGTCGCCCAGTTCTAGATGGTTCCTTTCATTGAATATTTACACTTCACAATTGGGCATTCATGTGGTCCATAATTGAATAAATTAAAATAATGATAAAGTTAAATACTTTATTTATAACTTATCATTATAAAAATAAAAATCCCTGACTCTATCAAATATCGAGATATTGATATCCATTGCTTCCACCAACACATCTAAAAATAGTAACAATGCCAACTAGCTCAATCGGTGCCCAAAATTGACTTGCTAAAAATAGTGAGTATTGGAGAACTCATCCAAATCTACACTAGAAAAGGGTGTTACACACATCATAACCACCGAAGCTCAAATAGACATTTGATATTGCTAACCTATTAGACAGTCTACCAACAAAAATTCCCTAACCCTATTTCATTAGCCTATGGGAACCCACTGGATAGGCTTATAGTTCACCATACTAAACTTATTAGGAAAGGGACTTTACATACTCTCTCCTTTAAGAAATCCACTACGTTGAAAGTTTGTAGGGTGCTAAAACTTGAGAGTGCATAACAAGAAACAATTGATTGTGGATCTTGTGATTTCTCATTTGACTCCTTGTCACCCTCTAATATTGGTTCCTCTTTTTTTCTTACTTGGACCTTCAGTATAGAATAATTTCTTCTCACTACATTTATGTCCTTGATTGATCAGCTATCACAATTGAAACATAGCCCTTTTGCGCTCTTCTCCTAAATTTGTTATGGCGTTAATCTAGTAGGCTGAGGGAGTGAAGGTATTGAGAAGCCTTTCTCTCTTATCCCATTAACCACTTTACTTCTAGGAATTGAATACTTTTCCTTCTAGGATAAAAGACTCAAATATAGAGTTAGGACTAAACATGGATAGATTTAAGTTCGTGCCTATAATTGTATCCACCCTCAAGGATAGATTTTAGGATTATTGAATGTAGTCCTTGATTGATCCTATTTGCTGAATATTGGCTAGTCGGCTAAAGAATTTGTCGTCTATGCTATTGCTATATTGTGATTGTAACTCCTCAATAAAGACTAACCATGAGATAGTGGGGCCCTTTTTCTGTCATTGAGCACAAAACTATCGATACCAAATGAATTTCTCTGATTCTAGATATAGTGAAGCCATTGTCACCTTTTGTCTTCTTTGTATTTGATGCACATCAAAAAAACCCTCCATTTGATTCATCCAAGTTAGTGGATCCTTTCCATCAAACCTATGCATATCCACCTTCGGTATCAAGTTCCTAGATCCCATATGAGTATTAGCATTTGGATCTAGATTAGCTAACCTAGATGATCTACCTTGATTGCTTGAGATATCTATTCATGATCCTGATTTATCTTGTATATAAGCACTTGCTTTGAATGCATGATCTCTCTCCTATTATGCAATGGATATCCTCCTTATTCTCCTTCCTTTCTGATAAATTTCTTCCTTAATGAAGTTGATTTCATCATTAGGAGTAATATCATTAATTACTACATCATTCTTATGTGGACATTTTCTAGGAGCAACAACATTCTTTTTGCCTCTTGTTTCAGGCCCAATAATGATGGCTACAATTAATTTTGCAATAAATCACACAAATAAATTCCACTTACTCAGAAATTTTAACTATTTCTTACAGCGGCTTAGGTCCAACTTTCCCAAAAAAACACTAAGAAATTAGCTAATTTGCATCCTTCAGAGAAAATTTGTTGGAAACCTAACTTCGCAATAAATTGCTTAATTGGGCTCCAATTTCTCTAAAATGTGGGATTATAGACACTTCAATGTGTGTTTCAACAACACTCCAAAAATCAAGAAATTTTTTACCAAACTAGGAAAGGCATGCACTTCCAAAAAATTTTTGGTGGAAACCATAAGTTAACAATAAATCCTTTAATACTGCTTCAGTTTCTCTGAAATTTGGATTGTAGATGCTTTAGTATGTCCTTGAAAGGCCCTCCAAAAATCAGGAAAAATTCACCAAAATCTAAGAGATATGTGCTTCCCAAATTTTTTGTTAAAAACCCTAATTTGCATTAAATTTCTTAATTCAGCTCCAATTTCTCTGAAAATTTTATTATTGGTGCCTCGATAGGTTCTTGAAAAGGCCTCCAAAAATCAGGAAAAAATTCGGAAAAATATGAGAGATATGCTCTTCACAAAATGACCTCCAAGATTAAATATAATGCCTTGCCTGTACAGTACCAAGATCATGCTTTGATACCACTTGTAATCAAATAACTTGCACAAAACAAAGATAATATGAAATATTCTGCAAATACTAGATAATAGTTGAGAATAACAAGCCACTTTGTGGGGCAAACCTCCAAACATCTCCAATGAGAACACATTTCACAATCTGATGATCAAATGAGACTCACTACCTCCTATATATACCCTACTTACGCCTAGGATATCACCCAAGACAGCTTAAATAATAACATAGAAGCCCTTGGGCGAGCTAAATAACTAAATAAGAATATGAATTAATTAAGAGTTAAGCTAGCCAAGACGACTACTCATAGCCCTATGCATACTCTACGATTAAGGGCATAGCACTTGGGCAAATTCCTCCGCAAATAAAACCTGAATCCATCTCCAAGACAAATCAGACCTAAACGAACAATTGCAAGCGTCAAAGTAGTAACTTGGCCTGTTTTCACACAAGCCATGCTTAACTCCATGTGCCCAATCAACCTCTATGCTTTGAGACTTAGTACATATAAACCTGATATATTTTCAAACCTCATTTGTAGAAGGATACCTGATCCACAAGTTGCCCAATATGAGAGCCTTGGCGAATTGGAAGTGGGCCCTGTCATCATGTCTTATACTTTATTTCAGACCTAGGAAACATATGCATATGAAAGGAACCATAATGAATGTGGAATGCTCATAAAACGTGACCCAAAAACATTTTGGATCCACAATTAAAATTGAAGTAGCTTGCAAATACATAAACATTTGACTACGTACTTGCTTTCCGTTCAATCAGAATAGAGGAAGACCATTGGGATCCATAGTGGGTATGGGTGCAAGAACAGACAGAATTGATACTAGACACCTTTATATCTAATCTGCATTTTACTTGGGTCTGGATGAATATGCGAAGTGGATGTGGAAATATCTTGTAGGTTGCAACCTCCTACATAATTGTAACTAAATGGTCTTTCAAGGTTCAGGGAAATGTGGAGGCAAAATTAATGAAAATTCAGATGTGGGAAATAAATGCAACATGACATATATAGGAATTTGGTCTGCAATTTAAGACAAAACATTAATTTGGAATTGGGATGCAGAAACTATAGGAAACATGATGTCACAAATGTTGAGACATGGACCAGCTAGGACTCGAACCTAGGACCTTCCATACGCTGCTGGAGTGCTCTACCACTGAGCTACTGGCCCCTCTTGGACCAGTCCATCGTCGGTCCGGGTGTGGCTTATTTCCAACACCAACACCCCCCCTTAAGCCACACCTCTCGTGTGCTTGGGGCTCCTAGCCTGGACCTGGCTCTGATACCATGTTGAGACATGGACCAGCTAGGACTCGAACCTAGGACCTTCCATACGCTGCTGGAGTGCTCTACCACTGATGTCACAAAGGTTCAAATATGGATCAAAACTGCAATACTGACATGAGCCCAAGGATGCTTGGCATGGCACAACTAGTATAACATCTGAATAGATGATTGCAACATACACAAAGTTTCAGATTCTAACAGTGCCCATCAGGAAAGATATCAAATCGATTATTAGGAATGGGCCAAATGAGGAGCCAAGGCAAACAAGAGACAATGGGTTTTGCATATCAGGGGCAAAGCCAATAGAGTCATGATTGCATATATCACGAAATGAGCCTTTCTATCCTTGTCTAAATGAATTGTTTTTTATTGCTACACTTTTCCAAAGATGGTTTTAGAACCATAATGGCTCTTGGAAAAACAAATGCAAAGGAAAGGACATAAATATTAAAGCTTTTTAGTTCTGTGAAAGCATTTCACCATTGAAACATAAACACACCATGTGCAGTACATGATAACACCATGAGACCTTGTAGAGCAACATGGCAAAGTGTAAGGTTACTTTGGATCCAAGTGCTTTTTCAGAAAAGAAGAGAAATTAAAATAGAACAAACATTTACCATATTGACAAGATCCCATAGAAAAACTTTTAGAAGTGGGATTGTGAGACTGGAATAGTTTAATAAGGGTTTCAAAGTCTCTATGTACAATTAAAAGGTGTCCTAAAGAGCAGCAATGTTGAAACCCCTTTTTGATTTCTATTCAAATCCTACATATGCCCTAGAAGAGTACACAAATGGGCTGTAGAATCTATCAACCAAGATAGGAGACATGCTAATATTTTGAAGTGACAGAGTGCATGTAAAGTAATGAAGGCTGGTTAACTTCCTAATCCTTGTCAAGTATAATATTGTTCTAAAGATATGTTGGTGTTGGGCCACCTATTTTTTTTCACAACGGCTTGATGGTGGCAGGGAAGAACCGTCTCTATATGCTCCATTTTGATGTTAACTAGAATGTGTGTTCTGCACAATATGGAAGCATCTTCATGCTTGATTAGGTGATAGTATCCAAATATTTTGATGCACATATATTACTGAATAGTGTCTTCCATGTGACATTTTTAATACATTGTTCTTGTACTTGATTTGTTTGCTAGTCCTGACATCTACTTTTTGCTCATCAGTACAATCTGTTTCTTGTTTTCTTACCATCAATTGAAAACTTGAGGTACAAGGCTGATAAAATTTGATCATTTTATTTGTGAGAAACAAGTTTTTCCATAGATGGAATAACATGGCATAAATATGTAAAGGTTTTGTTTCATTTTTTAAATCCTGATGACTTCCATGCTTCATTGTGTGTATCAGGTTATACACAGAAGAGTTTTATATAAAGCAAATGTCAACAGATGGCATTCCAGAAATGCAAAGATCAAATCTTGTGAGCTGTGTAATTCAGGAAAGACCTAATGCTTACTAATAATCGTTTATATTTTGAGCTTTTGGTTGTATCCTTGTGTGATTGCTTGTTTAATTCAACAAATTCACTTGTAAACTATCTATGATTTGTTTCAAATTTAGTATGAGGGTCACTTTGTTAATTTTCATAAAGAAGCTAACCGTTAACCATATTAATGCTACTAGCTTGCAAACTTCAACTGAGATACTCTTCTGAAAAGTTGTGAAACAAATTCTAGCTGGTTTAATTGTTGATATGCTGAAGATAAATAATAACTTGAACTTGATTTCTTTTCTCAAAGAAGTGATCTTGTTGACAAAGTTATTAAAAAATTTCTTATTTGAGAGTGATTTTTTTGACGTAGTTTTGTAAAATTCTTCTTATTTACCTTATTACTGTAAATACAGAATTAGTTAGACAGGGCTGGGCAAGGATACTAAGTGCTCCTCATGAATAAATTGCATTGGTATTTTGTGGTCAATAGTTTAATACTCCTTTACTACCTGCTTTGGATTATAAGGGTTAATTAAACACAAACAATATCATGTATATTACAACATAAATCAAGTAACTTTATTAGCCTGTATCTGGATATTAGTCTGAACTTTATGTAAAGCTTCACCAATTTTTTAAGTTCCTGTAATTACAAACATGTAACATTTAATACGTTTCTAGTGGTTTTTTGTATCTTTAAAATAATGGTAACTAGGAAGGTGAACTATAGAGCTTGGTAACTTAATCAGTCCACTTGGCCTATTTTGTCTTTATTAGCTATTTTGTCAACTATTTTAGACATATGAGAAAACAAGACTTTTCAGGATGAGTTGCCTCCCATTTCAATGAAGGCGACATCCATTGTTACAAATATGTAATTACACTTATTCTGCAATTCAACAATTGTAAATCAAATCTGAAAAACCATATCCTTTCTATCTTTACATTGGCAGAATGTTTTTCCTTCCTATCCACAAAAAGCGCATGAAGATGGATTAGCAGAGTCAATACAATATGGTATTGCAGTAGATGATCTAGTTGCATTTGTTGTAGAAATGGCCTTCTTAATGAAAATGAAAAAAAATGGAGCAGATCATTTATAAAATGTAGATAGTCAGACTAAATGCAATCTCATTAATTCTAAACAGCCATGTTGCACCAACAAATACATACAGCTTGAATGTACAAAAGGTTAGGATTGTTGCAAACAGCAGGATCTTAAGGTCAGCCTTATCTTTGGAGGGGAGAACCCCTTGTTTTAGGACTCAACAAAATGCCCCATTTGGTGCATAAAAATAAAAAGATAACTTTATAGGGAATAAAATGCTAAAAACCAATAAAAACCTAAAAGGGAGAGGACTGCCATTTCAAATGTAGCACATTGGATTTACTTTTTTAAATTTCAGCTATTTTTAGTCTTTTTAAGTTATTTTTATAACCATCCCTGCAGTGGCCCCTTGTTGCCCCTAAAAATTGGAAAAACTTTTGTCGTTCCTTAAACCTAATCCCCATATGAAATATCCCCTGCTCATATAGGTGTAGAAATGATAGTTTTTGACACAAGGAATATTGTCAAACAGTTCATATACAAAATCACAGTATGCTGGTCTGAGTTTCAGTCAGATGTAATGCGTGTTATTGACACCACAGCACTAATGCAGCTTGCAAAATGACCTTCATAATGTTTAAACTAGTAGCACAATGCATGAACAACTTCTATTTAACTCTTCCGATGCATATACATAACTTTGAAAGAGAGAATATGCATCTACAGCAGACTGACATTTAATCAAACAGTTGGTATGCATTTAGAAGATTGAAGCAACAACATATGAAGTAAGTGCAACCTTATTCCTCCTTTAATTATAGATAATAGGCCAGTTACAAATGTCGAATAATGGCCAATACTCTTGGCTGTCAACGAAGTATGTCTCAGAAATTTCTGAGTATTAATGGCAGCAAGCATTGACACATACATTATTGAATACTCATGGAAACAATGTCAAAAGAGAACCTGGATATAGCGCCTTGAAGTAGAGATGAAGAAGCAAGCAATACCGAGGTTCTTTATGCCTCCTTTGTGCCAAATCAAAGCCTTCTCCAAATCGCCCCTGTTTTATATTTATATAACCTGAGCTTCCAATTTCTCCTCAAATATGCTCCAATGAAGTCACTCAATGCTGGTCATGAAAAAGAGAGTAATGGCCGCCTAAATGAGAACTTCTAGTTGCCAAGTCAAATGTCTCCAGTGCCGTCCCTGCTCAGATTGGGGTTCAGACTGCAGTAAATAATTAGCAGCCTTGACTAACCTCCTTAGGCACTAAAAAATGGTCTATTCCCTTCCTTAAGCTGAGTGCCCCAGTTAGAATTTCGAATCGCTGCCCAGATTTGTACAAACCCATGAATTCGAGGGTCTGCTTATGTCCCAATACTTGTTCGAACTGCTGCAGACCATAAAGAAATAAATATTATCAGATTCTCCTCCTTTCAGTCATGAAATGATATCGTGGGCTTCCCCTTGAATGAGCGCTCCAATTTAGGGACCAAGTTGATGCATCTCAAGGGCACCATCACAAAATCGTGGCATATAGCAGTCCTGGTTCGATTTGCTTCAGACCTGATATAACCAGCAATTTCCCAATTTCACCTTCAATTGGTCTTTAATGAAATTGCCTTCATCCTCCAATATGAATCGATGCACATAGGATGACCAATAGGAAAATCTGAATACACCTCTAAACCAGCTACCATGAATATGCAACAAAACCCATTAGGCTCAATATGGAAGACTGGATTATCTCCCACTCTCAGCTGCAACCCCTTGGAAGATCTTTCACTTCCTCAGTTATGCTATCTATGGGAGTTTTCGTTCCCAAAGATAATATTCTGCAGACACCTCTCCGTTCCACAAAACCCAATCAATATCCAAATCAATAACCCAAGCTGCTTTGAAGCTCAACTAGATCTCCCTTAATACTTTTTTCAGTCCATCTCTAGAAGCTTCTAAAAGTGACTTTATGATATAATATTTAATTAAGTCACTTTATTAAATTAATTAAATATAAAGTCATCTTATAATTTTTAATTTATTTGATAACTTTATAAATAATTAACTTAATATTATTAATTAAAATAATTAATTAAGCTATCCATAAAAAATAATAAAAATTTGGACAACTTAACTAATTAAATTAATTAATTAATTCCTCTCCAAAAATGAGGACATTACACCATATCCCCCCTATCTTGGCAACTCAGAGAAAGACTGATTTGGAGTGGGTTGATTACACGTTTGATGATGCAAATGGTAAATATATTCTTGATAAAGTCATTATTATAAGTCTGCTTAGAACCTGAAAACCTATCTCAGATCCATACCTAACATTTAATCCATGCTCGTTAGACATCCTTACACTCTTAGGTATCTTGACATAAGAGTAATGGGAACATTATTACTCGAAAAAAAATTTAGTTATTGAGTTCTTTGTTGTAGAAAATTGTGCTTGTAGATTATTGGTGACATTGGTTGCATTTTTTTGTTTACAGAAAACCCCCATTAAGGTGCTAAATAATATCTTTTGATCATCTTGATCTTTGCATACTAGATTTAAGTTTAAAAAGTTTAATTTGTTTATCATCTTGGTGATAATTTCCATCAGTTCATCAAGGTGATATAAAATGTGCTCTTGCTTTTTGGAATAGTAAATAGTTAATATTTTTTGTGAAATTTTCATTGGGAGCATATTTCTCAAGTATTTGGATAGTTTACTATATTTTACTATCAAATTGAAATTGTTTTCATATGATATGCAGTTGAAGGCACTAGGCATAGACAATATCATGGGTTTCGACTGGCTTGCCTCTCCACCACCAGAGGCAATGGTGAGGGCACTTGAAGTTCTTTACTCTATTGGCGTCTTGGATGAAGATGGCAAATTAACATCTCCAACTGGATTTCAAGTTGCTGAAATTCCTCTTGTAAGCGATAGTAGCTAAACAGTATATGTTTTTTGCAATTTAATTATTGTGATGGATCTTAATTGATTCTTTTGTACTACACATTTGCTTTAATTTTTGTCATGGTATTGAATTCAATCTTTACTCATGGAAGTAAAGACATTTGATCAAATCAAAGCACCCAATGTTTATACATCAAGTGCCAAAGCACACTAAGGAAGTGATTATTCTCTTGTTACTTTTATTCAGAGACCATTTTTTCAGTTTGTTACAATTTACCTTATAGATGGTTATAAGCATGGAGGGATTACCTAGTGTCACACATCTATGTATAATAATAATAGTGGTGGATTACATTTATTCAATAATCAGTGTAAGCTACAGAAAATCAGGTTACCGACCCAGCAGATCCACTCGTTTTCTTTCATCTTAAATATCCTTTTCTCTACATTTTATTCTCTCTATATATATGTAATGTTGGCAGATAGAAATATAATTTTAGGTCCTATCTGACCATATTTTGTTCTGTTATTTTGGACAGTTTTTTCTTTTCAATAGAAAGCGCTAGGGACAAAAGAACACGGGTGGCTTTGAGGACAAACCTTTTGTACCTTTCCAGTAAAGTCACTGTTAAGGAAGTAAAATTTTGATATGCTGGGTTCAAGTCACAAAATGGACCTAGGTGGAGAAAATGGAGTGAAGGGCGTGATTTTAATAAGATACTTCCCTATTACCACATAATGCACAAGTATTTGTCCAACTTTTCTAAATGCAATTTAAGCCTATTTGTCGTTGGACTTGGACAAATAGTTTGTAAACAAAAGAACTTCTCTTCATCTTAGAACTTTATGTTGCATAAATTTTTTTTGTCACCCACAGAAGGTATCCCCACGACCCAACCCAACACCCAACCAATCTTGCCTTAGTCTTACATTGTTTGCCAATTTTGGGCCAGTAGGGGCGAGTTGAGGCGAGACTAATCCTTTGGGGCCACACGAAGACACGCAAGGGACCCACCCTGGGTGTGGCTGGTTAAACTAGGTTGGATACCGAACGAGGCTTGAACCTATGTCGATCATCCATGCCTTTCAACGGCTCGACCAACCGGTCTACACCCCAGGGTCAAACTTTATGTTGCAGAATTATTGCCTCACAGCAAAAGTAATATTTAGAAGAAGTGCACATTATAATTATCTTTTATCATAACAAGAGCCAAAGCCCCTTTTGGCAATAGGTGCTTCAGATGTATTGGGGATGGCCCCGTGGAGATCCTTAACACAGATCAATGTCTTGGGGATGAGAAATCTCAAGGAAGTTCTAGTAGCTTGCAAGGATGCAAGAACACACCTTTCTAAAAGAGCATGGGCTTGAATGAACATGCATTTTTTGAAACAAAAATTCGGTTCACTTCATGAAACCCAATAATAAGAATTAAAACTTAAAAAGGAAGGATATGCATGTAATTAGCCTGCAGATGTTAAAAGGCAAATGCTTGGAATGGTAGTGTGAAGATTTTAAAAACAAAGTAAATTTAATCAATGTTTGTTACAGGCACTATAATATTCAGTTTTCTTCCAATTAGGTTTTAGTGTTTATGTCAAATTCACTTCTTTGGCCCTCAAAAGCCTAATTCTCAACCAATACAAGTTATTCTTATAGCTATGAAGTTGAAATGGGAGCTAACTTTTAGAATAACTTTGACTCAAAGTGTAACCCAAAAGGATGTGCTGGCCCAAGAAATTCATTGCTATGGCCATACCTATTGTGATGTTTCCACACATCACCCCACTCCAAATGGGGACCCCCTACTTTTTATCTTGGTCTTTTGGTTTTGGTTCTTTTGGTTTTCTTATTTTCGCAACAATCCCTTCGGTGTCCTCGGTTTGCAAGTGTTTTTGATGAATTTTGATCAAGTCTACAAGTAATTTGAGCAATTTTGACTAAGTCTAGAACCTGTTTTGTCTATTTTAGGGTTTTGCCTTTCAGACTTAGATTTGAGGTCATTTCCTTAGGGTTTTGGAAAATTTGAACGTTATAATGAAGTCAAAACGCTTCAAAGAAGCTACTAGTGAAATTTGAGCAAATTCTGAGCACTTACTATTTTTAGTAAGTTTCACTGCATCTTGGATTGGCCTTATTTTGCAAAAAATCAAAATTACTATTTTTAGCAGTTTCTATTTTTAGCAAATGGCCCCGTGTCTCGATTTGCCCTAATTTGATGTTTTGAAGTACTTACTATTTTAAGTAAGTCTTTTTGGCAGGTCCATCTCAGGTAGTGGTCACAACACTGAAGGCAAGCATTCTTGAAAATCCATTTCTAAACTTGGAAAGTTGAAAAAGCAAGCAGGTGATCAGAAAAAAATGGCTATGGAATTCCTTCTTAAAGTGGAAAAAGCACGAGAATCCTTCTAAGGCAAGAGAAATCCACTTCAATCCAAAAATGACATCCAAATCCAGGTGATGTATAGAAATGGCGCTCAAGTTAGGAAGAGGGTGCCAAATGTATGAACAGGTGGAATTTCCTCCAAAGTCAAATAATTCCTCTTCCTTGATAAAAATTTGCCCAAGTTGAGTTGAGGGTGCCAAAATAAGTAGAGGAAAGATCATTTTTTTCAAAATTCCTCCTGCATGATGAAATAGTGCTCAAGTTGAAGAATGGGTGCCAAAACATGGGAAGGAAGGAATTTCCTTCCAAGAGAAAATTTCCTCCCTCAAGGCAAAGCGGTGCCCAACCTAGGAGTGGAGCACCAAAATGTTGTTGTCGAGGAACTTCCTTCCAAGCAAGAAATTCCTCCTCAGAGAAATTCCACCCAAGACAAGAGATGGGCGCCAATATGGGGTCAAGCAAGAAAAAGCCCTACTGTCCAAAATTCCTCCACCTAGGATTTGCACCCAAGGTTGAGCTAGAGCACTAGAAAAGGGTTATGGAGGAATTTTCCATCATTGCAAATATTCCTTCTCCATGAAGAATTGGCGCCCAAGCAAAAGGAATTTTCAGGCAAGAAAAAAAAATTCCTTCCCTTCATGAAAAACATAAAATTTGTGTAAGGCATGAAGACATTCCTTCCTCGAGGAACAAATTTCCAAAATTTATTCTCCAGTTCAAAATGTGCTTAAAAAATTTTAAAAACTTCTTCCTCAAGGTGGAATTGCCCAAGATGAACAATTTCAAGGCACGAGAAAAATTGGCTAAGAGAGGATTTTCTCTCCAAGAACTCTGGACAAGATAAAATTTCCCAGACATGGAAGAAATGGCTAGTTGATGGAAAATCTTCCTTCAGGACGAGGTGTGCACGAGAACACAAGAAAAGTCCTTCAGGACAAAAATCTCTCTACAAAGATTTTCTCTCTCCTAGAATTCCAAACGTACAGGAATCTTTCAGAAGTTGAAAAGATTGTTAAGGCAGGAAAATCTTCCAAAATGTCTTTTGTGAGCCCGAAATGGAAAGATTCTTGTGAAGGATGAGTTGGTGACACGCAAAGAGAATATTTTGTATTAATGAAACACAGCCCGGAAAATTATAAAAGTTCCTATGATGGCGGAGTCCATTTGCATGGTGAGAATCTATTGAATGCATGGCGGCATGATGGTGCATTTATTGCTAGTGGACATCTTGATCGAATAGTGGCATACTTAATGCATGGCGGCTACCATATTCCAGGAAGTGATGGCTCATTTATTACATAGTGGGCGATGTTTTGAATGTAAGGGGTATTTAATGCATTATGGGCGCCATTTTGAGCAAAGGATAATTAATGTAAAGTGGGCAAGATTCCTCATTTATGACTCTCCCCACTACTTGACATCATGTATTTGGGAATTTATTGGTCAAACTCTAATTAGGGTTTGCATGTTCAATCTTGGCCATTGATTGGTTTGTAATCTAGACCATCCATTTTCCTCCTGAAGGCCTACAAAAGGGGTTCACCCCTTCATTTGTAAAGGAGGGAGATTTGTATGAAACTGTTGCGATAAGTTAATGAAGTAATAAACAATGATACATTGTTCTCTGATGGTGTTCATATGTGTTGTTTCTTAACTTGCAAGGTTTCACCTTCCTCACTTAGTTTAGATTTGTTTCAAGCATTTAGATTAATGAGATAGATTGCATTGCTTTGTGGTGAGATCAATACGTTGATACCTTTTGCTGACAAATGATTTCTATTAGCAATGCAAGGTTGGACTGAGCTATTTTATGTGCGCGTTCTTAATTTGGATTGTTGGATGAACATTGTTCTTTGATAGTGTTCATTTATGGTTTAAAATCTTATAAGCACGACCTCTGAAGATTGCATCCGCTTTATGCAGTTGTCTGAAAGTGGTGAAGTAAAGTGTGTTCGATCCCGCCCGAATCATTGTTATCCGTCAAGTTCTTAGATTTAGCTTAGTCTTCCTAAACCCTCTCCCCTTTAATTTCAGTTCATTCTAGTTCAATTCGTTTGAAGCAGCAGCATCACAGAATTGCTATATCCGATGATGAAGTTCCAGCCACAACAAAGAAGTGAAAGAATGATCCAAACGTAAGTCCCCTTGGATTACCAGCAACATCCACCAAACGAGTCTATATCCATCAAAAAGTCACTAGTACGCAGTTGGAACCTTGGAGTCAATGTATGATCTTCTTGCAATCTTGGCATACATTTGATTTTGATCAAGAGAGGATAAAGCGACCATTGGAAAACAATATTTTGTGTTGGTGTGGTCACGAAACACTTATCAACAATACCAAATTAGTTTAAAGCAAACATGAAAATAGTGGCGGGACAAACAAATGAAATTACTATTTTTATTTTGGTGAAGAGTTGAATCACGCGAGCTTTTCTACTGCCAAAACATCACCTTCTTTGCATGACTTGTAAAGGGACTAATCAATAGAAGAAACTAATTATTTACATGAGATGCTGAATTATTTAAGTTGCAAGTGATAATATCAAGTAATATCCTATCTCTATCCCATTCAAACCCTTTTTAGAATTGTAAATCAGCATTTTCCAATAGTTTTATGTTGTATTTTAGAAACAAGCTCTTGAAAAATATAAATTTAGTATTTGTTGTTATTCTTATGCTTGAGCATTTTTTCTCCTAAATAATAAAGGAAAGTGGGCAATCAATTTATGAGCCCTTTCAAAGGTTTTCACTTTTAGACATAGAATCATGTACGAGACCCTAATAGATGCTAGGATGGTTACACTGTCTCATCTCATCCTTAATTTTGGAGTGTTTAGATAATGATATCCATTTGGATGTCACCAATCTATACTTAGATGAGAATGAATCAATGAGAAGATGTTTATTTTCATGTGGTGCTACCAATGTATCCAAAGCCTCTTTTACCAGGCAACATGGATTTGCTTCCATCCAGTGTGTATGAAGATGTATTTTTTCTTCCTTATAGCTCAAACTGCTTTGATGAGCACATGTCACCAATTTTCTATCTACTATTCTCTACTTGGCCATGGCCATTCTTCTATGGAATTGATCAGATGCTAGGATTATGCTATGAGGATGTTGTTAGTTCTTTTACTTCAATATTTGATATCCATGTGACAATGAAATTTAGCCATGGTATGTAGCTTTAGTCATCATCAACTGCATGTTTCCTCAAGGGATCTTTTCTCACATAATAACTGTAATATGACTAAGTTTGACTTGATTTAGTTTAACCCCACTAGTGATGTTTATATTGTTCTAATGTTTTACTTTTTACTTACCTTTGCAGCTCCTATGGCTCCTTTTGCATAGTACTATGTCATTGATCTACTATGTTCATTTGTGGACATTAATATAATCTTTCTTTCTCAGGAATGCTTGATGTTTGTATCTTCGGCTGCTTGTTTAAGCTAAGACATGTTATGGAGAAAACAGAAGTTTCATTTTAATTTGTCTTCTTGGAATTAGGTTCCTTTTGTAGACAAACCATAAACCTACTATTTTATCCATTTTTTTATGATTGTTGAATAAGACAAACAACCACATAGAGGGTACACTACCTATTTTTAATGGAAAGGGATAATGTGTGAGTAAGCATAAGGGCGTGTATGGCCACATTCATGTATGTGTGCATGTGCATGCACATGTCTTTGAATAGACTGCAATAATCATTTAAATATATTCAATAAGCACAAGGGTTGGATACAACTAAACATACTTGGATTCAACCATGACATGACTAAGTCCAGTAACAAAACTGAATAAGAATCCATTTGAAGTGTTACTTATTAATACCAAGTATGGTCTAGCACATTGTAAAATGATTAATCAAAACTCATAGCTTATATGTCCTCGTGATTGACCTCTTAATTGTGTTTTATTTATGCAAATTTTGAATGCTAGTTTAACTAGATTGTAAATTTCAATAATTTTCTCATATTAAGCAATGATCACAAAATCTATTTGTTATCCATCGCAATGGCTGCTAAATGTATATTATGTATCCTAATATAGATGTAATTTATTTCCTAATAGGTCTAGCACATTGTTATTAACCTAAACCCATACCCTATCCATCCTCCTTTTAGTCCATTGGTCATTATGGTAGTTCCTTTATACCAGAGTTACAAGACTCTGCAAGTCCAGAGCCGAGTCGACTTTTTAGAGTCTAGATGACCCTAGACTCAGACTCAGTCGAGTTTGGTCGAGTCTACTCAGACTCGCCGAGTTTGTCAAACTCGGCAAACTTGTCGAGTCCCAAGCTTGAGACTCTGTTGCACCCAGCATAACGTTAAAAGAAAAAATAATAAAAAAAAAATTTAACTTGGACAAAAGGATGGAAAAAAAAACACGACCCAAAAATCAGTTGCCACAAGTAGAAAACTCAATCAATAATCACTGCTTGACATCTACATTGCTAAAAGCAATGAATAGTGTGAGAAATAAATTTGATTTTTCTTTCATAGATTAGCAAAAGGCATAAAGCACCTTAAATGATATAGTTGGCAGCTGGTAGAATAAGGAGATGCAAATATCGTTTTTATATTATTTTGTTGCATAATATAACAATAATATTTATCTAATCAATGCTAATATAAGCAACTCTACATTGATGATAGAAGTATCCCTTTATATCATTCATATTGCCACCTAACACTAAGGTATAAACACTTCCTATAGCTGAATACACAATCTACTTGTAGCTGGAGTACACAGTCCCAATAACAATAATTTAATACACAGACCTTGTTGCAATTTTTGAAGCAGTTCATACAAAACCATCCGATAACAACAAATTTAAATCTTGTAGCACCTTGTGAGAATCTGGTAACAATTTATAAATATTTTGTAGCACAACTATGAGTGTGTATCATCTAATGAACCCTGCAACCTTCCTGTAATATTTTTGGAGAATCAAGTTGAAGGAATCTAAAAACACACCCAAAGGAATTAGAATACTCAAAACAAAAATAGCAAATATTTTTGGTGATGAGGATTGCTTGTGGAATTGGATGCTCCTACATCAAGAAGTCAAGTAATAAAAGATCTATGTTAACTGTGTGTCCTTGATTCTTGAATGTACAAAGCAGCTTTGTAATGTCCCCTTCTAATTAGTCATCCATATCAGGTAGATTATGTAAGAACCCAACTTGGCTCTCCTCTGCTAACTGTTTCTTTTGAATGCAGTAGATTTGAATTTGTTTTGGTTTTTGAATGTTTATAAAAAATTTTGTGTTTTTTTGGTAATAATGAGCAATGATACAATACTGAAATAAACTCCTATGCTTAAAATAATACTGAAACAATAATATTACTGCTGGAATTAATTTACGAGACTATCAAGGGAATGTTGTTCTGTTTTATGGCCAATATGCCTGGGAAACAAATTTATTACAATGTAAGATAAAAAACCTGATTTTTGCTGTCCCAGTAGTTGAAAAATCTGCAAACTACAAATTTTAATTTTTTTGAAAAAAATTACTGTTCACGCGGTACTGTAGCAGTCCGTACGGCGGCACTATTCACGTGGTACTGTTCACGCGGCATTGTAGCAATCCATACGGCGATACTGTAGCAATCCGTGCCGTACTTGTTAATCACCAAAATTTCTTCAATAAATCTGCAATAATTTCTCATGAATTTATTCTTCAATTCTGCACAATTAGATGCAAATAAGACCTCTGAATGAAGTCTTCCTGAAACCAAATATCACTGAATATTTCATCAGCTCAGATGGTGAACATTGAAGCAACTACGTCCTCCAATGGTGGCTGAAAACCCTAGTCTCCAGAGCAAAACCCTTTCAATTTCACAATGTCAAAATAAAATAGCCATCCTCTTCTTTCCAAACTCAACGCTATATATCCTTTTTTGCAAGTCGTACCCTAATCCTCTTAATTACAATTTTGCTTGTAATTTCATTTAATTTCACTTGGGGTGTCAAAACGATTTTAATCATTAAATGGGCATTTAATTTTAATATTTCAATAGTCTGGCTCAGATAATTTAATTAAAAACATGGCCCCGTCTAATGATGAGTTGACCCTCAAGTTAAGTGATTATAATATAAAGTCACTTTATAACTTTATTATTAAATCACTTAATAATAAATGCTAAGTCATTCAAACTTGTCTAACTCCACGAATATTTTGATTTTAGCTATGCTGTCTGAAACTGGAGCTCACTAGTTGACCACCCATATGACCGTGATGTCTGCTAAAAATAGCAGGGGTCCATCTCCAACTGCTAAAAATAGCCTGGCCAAGCCAAACTTAAAGCAAAACTCATCATAAACAAACTCTGGCAACCCAAAAGTGTACTCTGCTCTGTCCCCGGAAGATCTCCACGCCAAGGTGACCCTCTATCCAATCCTACTAGCCTACGAGGGTCTTTGATAGGCTAATCACAAGCTAGAGTGATGTCTCTAGCTAGAAGGGGACATCACAGATTAGTCTATAATTCTGAACCTCGTAGGCTAATGAGGATGGATAGAGGGTCTCATTCAGTTGGTATCTTCTCCAGGGTTCAGCGGGCTATGGTTTGGCTTTCGTTTGGCATCATTTGGACCTCATTTGCTATACATTTGCCATATTTACTATTTATAGTAAGCCATAAGTTGCTCGTGAGGGGGACCTTTCTATTTTTAGAAAGAGCATATGGTCACATGGGGAAAAGCAGGATGGACTCCCGCCTCAAATGGCATAACAAAAAGTTAAGTATTTTGGGAGTTATTAATATTTTAGTGGCCAAATTAATATTAAATCATTAAATGGCCTATTATAAAGTTATAATTTAACTTTATAATTTCACTTGAGTTGAGGGTCAAATCATCATCGAAAGGGGGCCATTATTACAATTAATTATGGGGTCCAATATTATTGAGAAATTAAAATGATTTCCTAAGTTTTAATGTAATAACATTTTAAATGCTTTTTGGAGGAAATCAAACTCATTATGTGATTATTTACTCGAAACTTGTTTACTAGAGAGCATTGGGGTTTGAAGAGACCAAGGGTTTCTGCAAATTTCAAGTTTATTGGGCATTGGAGAGCATGGCTCCTTCAGTGCAGCAGCTATCTGAGGTTGTGTAATATCCAGCTGAGGATTGCTAATAAGTTGGCTTCACATAGAGGCCAAGATTGTGCTTATTGGACAAGAATTTAGAGGTGAATTTAAGGAGTTTCATGAGCAGGTTTTGATCAATAAAATTTCATAATATTATCATCCACAGCAGGCCGTACATCAGTAAACAATACAGCCATACCTTTGCATTGAGTTTGGTTCGATTTGATTGAGGAGGAGCCTTAAAAAAAAATTGAATTTGGGTTAAGAAGATTCGGCCAGCATTGGAGAAGAAAGCTGTGCCTTTTGGGGAGTTTTATCTTACGTAATTGCACAATAAAGAAGGATCAATCTGCTCCAGAGGTTGTTTTTTAGCAGAAATTTCCAGCAGCAACTCTCTTTCTTTTCCTCCGGGTATGCATGCTTTGTATAAGACTTATATTTCAATAAATGTTGAAGTTGTATGACTGAAGTTATCATTTTTTCAAACAATCTTTGCATTTTCATTTTCAATTGTGATCAATTTATTTAGTTTATTGGCATTTGCTTTTTCATTCAAACCCTTGCAAAAACACACAAAAATTATAAAACTTCAAAACCAAAACAAACAAAAAAAACCAGTATCAGTAGTTAGAACCAGCAGGGTTCTTTACAAGCTTTGAATGTTTTGTAGTGATTAATTGTCTTCATTCTTTTTCTAGTTGTTATTTCAAGTATTATTTTCTCTTCAATCCAAATCAAATGTTGATGTGATTCCAATGATCTTTGTTTTAATCATTGGATAACATTTTTGTTCAATTCTAATGTGTTATTTAGTTTAATTTATTTCCTTCAGCTCAAGCCTAAAATTTGCATTTATACTTATGTGATCAATGTAAACTTGTGTTTGTGTTCAAAGTATCTTCTATTTGATGAGATTATGATGAGATTATTGTGTCTCTAACGTTTATTTATTAAAGAATGCATGAAACAAGTTTAAAATCGTTAAAAATCTTTGAATTTCTTGGGTTTTCAATTTGCCGAGTCCGAGTCCGAATCAAAAATCTGCTTGCCAAGTCCGAGTCCGAATCAAAAATCTGCTTGCCAAGTTCGAGTCTGAGTCAAAAATCAGCTTGCCGAGTCCGAGCCAAGTCCGAGTCTTGTAACTATTCTTTATACAAATTGTGACTGCAAGCTAAACTATATTGTATATTCTGTTTTTCTTCCTTATGTTACGACTATGGTCTCAGGATCTAAGTCTTAGCTATTATTTCAATGGCTGCCAAACTACAGTTACCAGCATTTCAATATTGTATTGTATATCCTGATATAGACACAACATCATCCGCAAAGAAGAAGGTAAATAATGATTATTCTATGCATTTGAGGAAGATCAAGAAACGTTTAAAATGTTGATTCCAGTCAATCAAATTTTTAATGTATAGGATTTAAAAAATAAAATTTAATATTTAATTTTGTACTTTCAACTCCTTGAACCATAGATGTAAAATATGTTTAGGAATATACAAAAAGAACCTACTGTATAGCGAAGATGAAACATTTGAAACTATTACCAAAAGCACGTAAAATAAATATGGGAGCTTACTTATAATATATATAGAATATAAAGCAAGCTACTAGACAGAATTAGCAGGGTGAAAAGGTCTTATTTAATACTAAAATGATCATAAAATACTAAATGTATGGCATTTTATACTGGAAATAAATATGGAAACTTGCATGTAATAAATTTAAAATACGAAGAAATCTAATAGACAGAATTATCAAGGGTGAAAAGTTTGAGTGAAGACTAAAATGACAGGAAAAGGTTAATAATGAAAATTTTAAAAAAAAATGGTAGTTTTTTTTCCTTGCAGTAAGTTCTTTGGAAGAATACTCATGCATCCTATTGATATGGGTCCAACTGACACAGAGAAAAGTTAACTATTTTATTTTAACTTACAAGTTGGGTAAGCTTTTTGTTATTGTCATAAATATATATTTTATTAGCACAAAACAAGAACACATACAATGCAAGTGGAGCTGAGTTTTTGTTTCTGCATTTTATCAATACATTAATTTTTTAATTGCTTTGTACTGATTTTATTTCTTCATCTTGTAAGGAGCCAATGATTTCGAAGATGTTGCTAACATCAAGCTCAATGGGTTGTTCCGAGGAAATTCTTACAATTGCTGCTGTTTTATCTGTTCAGGTTTAGAATGACACATTTACCTTAATTTATAAAGGGCATTTCAACTGTTTTTGTCTTGACATATCTACTGCTTTGAGGGATTTCTTTACTTATAGTCTTTATTTGATATCAATTTTTATAGTCCATTTGGGTTTCAAGCAAGGGGATTCAAAAAGAATTAGATGAAGCGAAGGATCGCTTTGCAGCTGCTGAGGTAACTTTGACAAAATCTATAGCACATTTTTTTTACATTTTGTGTTTTTCCTTTCTTATACTTTAAGTTATATTTCATATATATATTGATAGGATGTTTGAGATTCATTTGAAATCTTTAGGAGTTATAATGCAGATTATAGGTTTTATAAGATCTTATAAATTTTTCAGAGTTGTCAAATTTCAGTAATCAACAAGCTCCTATCAACATTCTCTCACTATCTCTATCTCACTCTCTTTATCTCCCCGGATCTCTAGACCTATCTCTCTCCCTATCACTATTCCTCCATCCCCTCTCTACATTTCTCTATCTCACTCGCTTCCCTCTCTCCCAAGATCGATACCTATCTCTCAACATTTCTCTTTCTCATCCCTAGACCCTCACGAGGGGTGCTACTCTCAACCTCGTTTTGGTGTCACCACCAAACCCCCATCAAACTATAAGTTTAAGCGAGTAATAGGCCAATGATGAATCATGATCATAAAAATCTACATAATACATATCCCTCGTTGCAAATATTTGCATATTCATAGTCAAAGCCACAATCAAGGATTATCTTGTTTCATATATTGGACAACTTGTTTAGTATACAAGGACTGCCATAGGCAAAGTTTGCATGCTATAGTCCTTGTACTACTGAATACAAGTTAAGTCATAGTTGGCAAGAAATGCCATTTTCATAATGCAAAATGCATCAATCATGCCTTGGATAGACAAGTGATAGAAGAATATCATCTATTACTATCCCAGCTAAAGTCAAAATAGAACATAACCATTTATCTTTTTACTTACCACTCCTCTTTGTCATTGAGCTTGGCAACAAAATATGTAGTATTGAAGGCTTCAAAAACACATTACTAATAAATTCCTTAGTTGAATACACACACCAATCTTTAAGACACGATAAAATATCATGGCTACATCATCATCCAAGAACCATCTTAGATAATCACAAGGCGATGGAGCCCGCAAAGCACTTAAACAGCTCTAATCAATCTTAGTATCAAATAGGAGTAGGATGCTTATACATTTGCTTGAGGACCTGCAATCCAAAATCATGCATCTTGATTGGCAAAGCTTTTGGTGCATGTATAATAAACCTCCCTGGAATCACAATTATCATCCACATTTTAGTTATTGGTATAACTGGAGCTTCCATTGTGTAATATTATTTAGATATTTTATTTTTGTGGATTTTTAATAATGTAGAGTATTTAATATTCATGGCATCACATTTATAACTATTCTTTATGTGTAGAGTATTTAATAGTCATGCATTGTGATACAGCTCATGAAATGTGGGAGAAACTTCAAAATACATATGAAGGAGATGACAAGGTTAAAAAGGTCAAGCTACAAACTCGTAGGATGCAGTTTGAAAGTCTCAAGATGCAAGAAGAAGAGAATGTTGTTGCTTATTTTTTGAGAGTTGATGAAGTTGTAAATTCTCGTAAGGGCCTAGGTGAAAAGGTTTGAGGCAATGTTGTAGTTTAGAAAATCTTCAGATCTCTTGACATTTGATGCAAAAGTTTCAGCAATTGAAGAGATGGCTGATCTTGACAAGATGACTGTTGACAAGCTCCATGGCATTTTAATAGCGTATAAGATGACAAATTCTAATTCATCATCCAAAAGGGAGACAACTTTCAAAGCCTCAAAGAAAAGAAAAGATTTGGAATGTGTCTAGTGAAAGTTTTGATGGACAATCTGATTTTGAAGAGGCACACTTTATGAGGAAGCTGAAAAAGGGTTTTGGCAAATATAAAGGCAAGTTGCCTTTCAAGTGTTTCAACTGTGGCAAGGTAGGACATTTTGCAGCCAAATGCCCATATGAGAAGAATGAGGATAGTAGCTATGAAAAGAAGTCTAAGTTCAACAAAAAGAAATACAAGGGAAAAGAAAAGAAGACCTAGAATTTCAAAAGGTGTCTCTATTCAAAGGAGAAAAGTTGTTCATCAGATATTAGTGATGAGGAATCTTTAAATGATGAAATTTTGTTCTTGGCCCTAGAAGAAGCTCATGTTGAAAATTAAGAAGATGAAGATTATTTTGATGAAGGCGAAGGAGAAGTGGATCTTGAACAAAAGCTAATAAGTGCCCTTAGTGAAATCGAGAGGCTTAAAAAGAAAAATCAGAACTTAAATTGCTGCTACAAGAAGGGAATGAAGAAAAAAAAAAGAAATTTCAAGCCTTAGAGGATGCAGAAAAATTGATAGCTGATTTGAAGATTCTAATTGAAGAAGCAAAGAAAATAGAAAAAGAAATCAGAAGTCAGCTCAAGCTGAAAGAAGAAAACTATGAGAGACTTGAAGCTTAAGTTGTTTCACTTAGGAAGTTGGATAAATCTTTGACACAGTTGAATCATGAGAAGATTGACTGTAATGTCCCCTTCTCCTCAGTAATCACACGTGAGTTGATTAGCCTATTTCATGTGATCTTGATAGGTTTATTTGGAGACATAAGGGGTGATAAGTTGGACTTGTCATTAATTTTCATTGGTGGGGAAATAACAAGGCAAAATATTATTTTATTGGGTTTAATATTAATATTTGGAGGGGAAAAGTCACTTTATGTTATAAAATGAAATTATAAAAAATTAAAGTGACTTAAGTTATAAAATAATAATAACGTCATAAAGTGACTTTATTAGGAGGAAATAATATAAAAGTGATTTTTAGTGCCACATTGAGAGTTGAGGTCTAGGGTGGTTTGGGGAATTATTATAAAAGGTTCCTCTACCTCTTCCAAAGGCTATTATGTGATTTATGCTATTTGATATTTCTCCATAGTTGCTGGTCATGACAAGGGCAGCCATTTCTGACAACGGAAACCCTTGGAAATTAGTGGATCGGATGGAAACCTAACTCCACGTAGAGAGGTGGATTCATCATTGGGCATATTTGCAGGTTTTGGAATTAGTTTGAGCTTCAAGGAATATATTTCTGTTGTAACTAAGTATTTGCTACAGTATTCGCCATAGTAATCGCTACAGTAGCTGCTACAATTATTCACATTCCATACATTCATTCTCTAGAATAGGTGACTAATTTTGGGCATATTGTGAAGAGTTTAGCAGATGGTTTGGCTGGCAAATTTCTGAGTTTCAATGGTGACTGATTTCTATTAATCTTTGGATGTCAGCCATAAGAAATTACTAAGTTTTGGAGGGTTTCATCTCAGTGCCTGTCTGCAAACTTTATCAGCAATTAACAGCACTTGCCTTCAAACTATATCAGCGTGAAAGGACCTCAACACAGCCCCTGTGACTCACATTTGAAGTCATCTACAGCTCTATGTCCGGTTATTTCATTTGTAAGAGTTATAAGTCTGAAATTAAAATATCAGGCCCGATATGAAGTTGTAATTCGACTGTTATGTTGAAATAAAGTTCAGAATTGTTGGAGTTTCATTTATCTTTGTTTACATTAGTTCTTAGTTTCAATTCCCTATATTATGTTATGTAATAATTAAAACAAACCTTCAAACATCAGAAAATCAGAAACCAAACCTTGCATGCAAAGTGTTTGATGAAATGTCAAACATCAAAAACTAAAAAATAAAGGACAGAATTAGCAAGGGTTCTTATAGACAAATTCTAATTCATCATGCAAAAGGGAGATAGCTTTCAAAGCCTTGAAGAAAGGAAAAGATAAGGAACATGTGTGTAGTGAAAGCTCTCATGGAGAATCTGGTTTTGAAGAGGCACACTTTATGAGGAAGCTAAAAAAGGGTTTTGGCAAATATAAAGGCAAGCTGCCTTTCAAGTGTTTCTACTATGGCAAGGTAGGACATTTTGCAGCCAAATGTCCATATGAGAAGAATGAGGATAGTAGCTATGAAAAGAATTCTAAGTTCGACAAAAAGAAATACAAGGAAACAGAAAAGAAGACTTAGTATTTCAAAAGGTGTCTCTATTCAAAGGAGGAAAGTTGTTCATCAAATGTTAGTGATGAGGAATCCTTAAATGATGAAATTTTGTTCATGGCCCTAGAAGAAGCTCACACTGAAAATCAAGAAGATGAAGATTATTTTGGTGAAGGAGAAAGAGAGGTGGATCTTCAAGATGGCCCCGACTCCCTCTATTTGGCACCCTCCTGAGGAGTAGGGTGGAATTTTGTGCTTGCCAAGGATTCAATGCATTTCAATGAATTCCAAGGTCACCTCATTCTAGCGTCCTATGACCTTCTTGGGCGGATTTTTGACCTTGTCATGGAATTCACAATATTTTCCATTTTCCACGTTGATCTTACTTTGGTGCCATGCAAATGTCTTAGGCGGATTTTTATAGGAGGAAGGAATTTTGACCATGGAGGAATCTTCCTTTATCAGAATATATATATGAAATATAACATTTAAGTATAAGTGGCATTTCAATATGTTTTTCCTTTCTTATACTTTAAGTTATATTTCATATATATTGGCAAGATGTTTGAGAGTGGTTTCAGATCTCTAGGAATTATAATGCAAATTCTAGGTTTTAGAAGATCTTTTAAATCTTCAGACTTAGTCAAATTTCAGGCCATTTCCGGATCAGGTTGACATTTGTGGATTGATGTGAATTTCCAGACTTAGATGATTTTGCATGCTTTCCACTTCTCGAATAGGAGTTCCATACTCAACCATTTTTTTGATCCAACTTGTCTGCCTTCCGACTCTTCCGAATTTAGAAATGATCTTCAGGAACGTTCAGTCTTCAATGTCTTCAGGGATGAACCTGCCAAAATAGATTTTCCCAAATAGTAAGTGTTTCAAAATGTTAGGGTTTGGACAAAACAGGTCAGGAAATCACTTACTAAAAATATTAAGTTTGATTTTTGGCAAAATGATGACATTCTGGGACTCAGTAAAATCCCTAAAAAATAGGAATTTTCTAAAACTAGAAAGTTGCTTCATTTTGGCTCAAATTTTACTGGGAGGTTCCTTGAAGGGTCCCGATTCCAATTATATGTTCATTTTTTCCAAAACCCTAACAAAAATCCCTAAAATCTAGACTAAAGGCAGAAACCCTAAAATCGACAAAACAGGCCCTAGACTTCATCAAATTTACCCAAACGAAAAGTAGACTTATTCGATTTGACCCCTGAACACTTGCAAAGTAGAGAGACTGATGAGACTACCACCAAAAGACCCAAAAAAACAAAACCAAACGACTAGGAGGGCCTAAAAAGTAGGGGGTCCCCATTTGCAATGGGGCGATGTGTGAAAACGTCACAGCAAACCACACTCAGAATATCTTTGAAGACTTCATCCAAATTTGTTCAAATGTCACAGCAAACCACACTCAGAATATCTTTGAAGACTTCATCCAAATTTGTTCAAATGAATCACCCTATCAATTAGATTTTGCAAGAGAACAAACCTAGAGATACAAGAAGAAATATAAATTACCTTGAGGATGAAGATATCTCTTTGTTGTCCATGATAGAGCCCAAGAGTTTTGAAGAGGAAGCAAAAGATTAACTACAACGATTTTTATTCATTCTTGTTTTTTTATAAAAGGCATGGCAACTTCAGTTCTTATGTAATGCCTTATTAATGAGGGTTAGCATTTTTTATGAATTCACTTTATGACCCACGTTGGTTGTGTGGGGGGGCAGGTATTGCTTTAATGTTTTTGTTTTTGAAAGCAATGATGTTTTGGTGATAGCTGAAGAAAGGTGTCTAAGATATTTTTTTTTAAGTATGATACGATGCTTGAAGCTATTTGAAATGAAGGAACATATATGTTACTGCTGAGACATAGTATTATCTTTACTAAATGATCTTCAAGAAAATGCATGTAGCTATCGATGGAAGCTTTGAAAGAAATGTATGAAGACAGATATGAAGAGGTTGACTAATAAGATATCTAGAGGTTTTTTTTCTCGAACCAAAATTGGTAGAAGGAATACATTACTTGGTGGTTTATAAATTTTTGCTAAGAGGTTTAAGGAGTTGTAGGTCATTGTGATATACTACTGAGTATGTTACTGAGTTGGTGCTCAGACTGAGGTCGATGCCTTAGCTGATTGGAGTTGGTGCTCTATATGTAACTGGGTTGGTGCCCTTTTTGTTAATAAATCTTTTGGTGTTTCATGGGGTTTTACCCAAAAGGGTTTTCCATGAGAAAATTTGGAGTTTGTGTCTTACTGTTTGCTGTTCTATGTTTTATGTGGTTTCAAAATACCGATTCACCCTTCCCGCCCCCCCCCCCCCCCCCCCCAACCCTCTCAGTATTTTCTGTGTGCATTTCACTAGTTTCGTGAACACTCTTGTGAGTGGTTCCTTCTTGTTTTGTTTAACTTTTGTTTTTCTCCTTTGTAGGGTTTTTATCAGTTCTCTTCCTAGTACTTTCTATTGTAAGCATCTATACTTTCGAACCCCATTGACCTACTTTTGGTCATCCATGGACATCGATATTCTTTCATTTTTTCCTTCTTTCTATGCTTAAGTCAGTTTCACTTTCCTTCATGCTAGTGGATTCCATGGTTATTAGTTCTGTGGGCCCAATTATGTCACAGGCATGCTGGCAGTTTTATCCTCATGCTCTAATTTGACTCGATATCCTTCCATAGTGTTGTAATGAGGCTTCCTCCCACAAGTTTGAAGATAAAACTGGCCAGTTCTTTAATTATTGTATGTTTCTCACGGGCTGTACCAACACAACACAATATTTATATTTCTAAGATAGAATTTATAGAGTAGAAAATTTGCTGTCTAGGTCTGCAGTGAACTAAATATGGTACATTTATTCATAACCATTGCTAGAATCCAGATCTGATGTCCCTGTTTGCAAAGTAAATAGAAGAATTCTATCTGCTGGAAACCAAAACAATATTTATCTTAATCAAGCAATTAAACTCTGAGTGGTTAATTCCAGTTCACCATCTGTCATAAGCTCAATTTGTGCAGATTCCTTGTATGCTAAATCTACCCAGTAATGTGAAAATCAGACCTCTGTCATCAAGGAATAGCTATTGGTGTTTCTATTTTGTATTTTGCTAATGATTCTTTTCTATTCTACAAATGATGCAAGAAATGGTTTATATGTCAACACTGATTTTGTTTTCAATTTTTAAATAAACTTTAGTGTTGCCTGAAGAGCCTAACAATGTGGAAAATGGAATGCAAATGCTGAAGCTAGTCATAAAATGAGATTGAAAATATTTATGGTATTATACTATTATCAATAACATATTCTTATCAAAATTTGATCTTTTACTATGAACTTCCAATACTGTGTTGCAAACTATAGATTAATCTTTCTGACTTTTTTCTCCAGGGAGATCATGTAACATATCTAAATGTATTTGAAGGATTTCTTCGTTCAAATAAGTCTTCTCAGTGGTGCCACAAAAATTTGATAAACTATCAGGCAATAGTAAGTACTTTGAGTTCATGGAAGAGTAACATCCATTTTCATGTTTGCATATCTATAAAAAATATTAGTAGCTATTTACAGCTTACTTGGTATACTTAGATATCCTTTCCTTTATACCTCTTATTCTTCAGGGTCTATTTTTTACTTCATTGCCTTCAAATTTTACAGAGCAGAAGGTGGATTGCCTTCACCTATATGTTTATCACATGGCATTAATTCTATTTCTTAATTTTTAGCAGAAGAAGGTGATTGAGATCAGAAATCAGCTCAAGAAATTGATGCAGAGGTTAGGGTTAGCCATAATATCATGTGGAACAGACATGGAGGTAAGATTTGATTGCAGATTTTATGTTTTTCTCCTTAGAAATGTTTCTTTGTTGTAGGGAATTTTAAATTTGGAGTATGTGCATAGGTTGCGTTTACCCTCTTATTATAATCTAGGCTAAGTGCATGATAAACAACTTGATGAAAATCGGCAGATGGAAGAGACGTATTATATGTAAATAGTATTACATATGAATGATTGCACAATTTTGTGTATATTTGAAACGTATTAAATATGAATGGCATATTGAAACAGGCTTCAAGGACTGAGATCTAACAATCTAATTATGAGATATCAACAATCAATTGATTAATGCAGACTTCCTTGCTCAACTGTTGATATTTTCTACTTACTACATCGATAATCACAACTTCCTTGTACCAACTTGCAGTTTCTTGTTGAGATATTCCAACATATTTGATCCAACAAACCCTAGGTTTCACATTTCAAGTTTTATGTGGTAGATATGGCCTAGTGATAAATATATGACCAAAACCAATTTCTACAAGTTGCTGCCACATTAATTATAATAACCAATTATTGCTTATGCTTATAATCTTATTACACCACATTACTCGTCTAAAAAGTAACTTACATCATAATTATAGCCGCTAATGTAAATTCCCAATTCAATAACAAATATAAATATACGCACGTTGTATTAGAATAATTAATTCTTTTAGTCAATTACCTCTTTAGTAGTTCTATTAATGGTCATTTAGTTAGTCATTTAGCTTTTTAGTTCGTCATCTTAGTTGTCAACTTATTTACCTTTTTAGTTCATTTAGTCTTTTAAGTGAAACTATTGCTTCTTTTATAAGAACGCATAGTTGGCTTTTTAGATTTTAGCTTTTAGCTTTATTTAGCGCTTTAAGTGTTTTAGCTTCATGTTGAAGCCTTAGATTAACGGTTCGTTCTTTTTAGAACACCGTCTTGTAATTCTTTTATATACGCTTGTATATTCGTTATTAATTCATTCAATATCATTCAATTATTGATTCAATTATTTTTCATGGTATCAGAGCAGGTTGATGGGATTTTTTTTAATTTTGCGAATTTTTTAATAAAAATCCGTTGAGCCTTTCTACCTAGAAATAGTTTCTAGAAATTTATTTAGAGATTTTTTTATGAAAAAAATCTGATTGGTTTATGGATCACGTTTCTTGTTGAATAGGTTTTTTTGGAATTTTTTTTTGGACGGATTTTCTACCATTTCAAGAGTTTCTGGGTGGACTGTTTTGCAAGAGGGTTTTTAAGAATCGCAGACTGCAAGAGATGTTTTTTTTTGTTGGGCGAAGCTTTTTTTCAGATCGTGTGTTTCGGATTGGGTCTATTTGAGGGTTGAGCCGTTTTTTTTTTCCCAACACGCTTCTCTGCTTGGCGTCAGCAATTTTCTAGGCAATTCTTTTATCTACTACGGATTTTTTTCCATTTATTTTGCTCTAGGCGATGCGAATCTGACCGCATGAATTTCGCGATTTTGTCATCAGACGCATATTGCGTCACGGCGGTGGGTGGTTTTTTTTCCCAAAGTCATGATTTTCTTTTTGCGATTTTTACGATTTTCATTACTTGCGTTTTTGCCCCGATTTTTCCGCGACGAGATTATTTCACAATTTATGCAATTTTTTGGCGATGCAATTTGTTTAGCAGCGGCGGTGGGAAGATTTATTTTCTGGGTGGCTGGCGTTTTCATCTTTGCAATTTTCCCGATTTTTCAGACCTGCAGCTGTGACCTAGGGTTATTATCTGTCATTCTTAATCTCAGGACTTGTGCCAGTTTGCTGATTTTTTCTACGATCAAGGATTTGCAGAAGTATTTATGGGTCTTCAGCAAATTTTGACATTTGCATTGGGATTTGTGCCTTGAATTTCGTTCTAGGGTTTCAAATTCTTTGTGCAACTGTTTCTATTCTGATTTTTAATTAGATTCTTCTGTCTCATGCCTTCACTAGGTCGACCTCATTCAACCTCGGTTTTTGTGATGGCATCTTTGACCAACATGTTGGAACACAATTAGAAGTTCAACGGCCACAACTACAACACCTGGAAACAACACATGTTAATGATATTTGAATATTGTTGCCTTGGTCAGATTGATTTGGGCACGACCTCTTGTCCTACAGGTCCCAAGGTTTTCACGATTTTTTCTTGAAAAATTGTCTATGGGTTTTTTTATTTTTCTCCACAAAAAATCATGGGAGGGTCTTGCTTGATTTTTTCCTCAAAAATCAAGGTTTTGTTGTGTGATGTCTGGTGTTTTGTCGCGTGACATTTTAGGGTTTTCACTATTTTTTTCTCGAAAATTGTTCGCAATGTTTTCACGATCTTTTCCTCAAAAATTGTTTGTAGGATTAATATTTTTTCTTAAAAAATTATCATCTATAATCCGCGATGTTTGCGTGGGATTTTGGTTATCTAGGTTTTACCCTTTTTTCCACAAAAACAATGATTTGTAACCTCAAATTTCTTGGTTTTTCCATTTTGTCCTCAAAAATCGTGAATTCTCTTTTAGAGGGGTTCCTATTTTCAGGGTTTGACAGTTTTTTCCTCAAAAATCATGCTTTGTTGCAGTCTGTTTTGGGTCGCACCAAGAGTTGCCAAGGTGAAGATCTGCAACTATGGTATCTTGCAGTCTATTTTGGAGTTGTTGGAGAAAACAGTGCTCAATACTCTTCTACAAAAGTTTTTGCGTTTTTTTATCAAAATCGTGTTTGTTGCTCTTTGGAGGGTTTGCCAATTTTTCCTCAAAATAATGGCTTCAAGCTCAGTAATTCGCATGTGAGGGTTACATCAGTCAAACGGAATCAGCTATTCTTGGTCATTAACACTTTGCAGATCCTGGGAGGGTCTCTGCAGCAGCAGAGTGTTCTTGTGTTTGTGATCAAAAGACCTGCAGTGTCTTTTGTTGGGTACTTAGTTGATACAATGACCATTAAGGGAGGGTATTAGAATAATTAATTCTTTTAGTCAATTACCTTTTTAGTGGTTCTATTTTTGGTCATTTAGTTAGTCATTTAGCTTTTTAGTTCGTCATCTTAGTTGTCAACTTATTTAGCTTTTTAGTTTGTTTAGTCGTTTAAGTGAAACCATTGCTTCTTTTATAAGAACGCATAGTTTGTTTTTTAGATTTTAGCTTTTAGCTTTATTTAGCACTTTAAGTGTTTTAGCTTCATGTTGAAGCTTTAGATTAACGGTTCATTCCTTTTAGAACACCGTCTTGTAATTCCTTTATATACGCTTGTATATTTGTTATTAATTCATTCAATATCATCCGATTATTGATTCAATTATTTTTCAAGTTGAAGTTCATTTATTTTTTTGTCAAAATCTGCAAAATAAGCTCAATATTCTGCACTTTTTTTTATATTAATCTTTAATTTATTTTTTTGTCAATATCTAGAATTTGGTTTGTAAGATGAAACCCTAGGAATGTCCAATATTTGTATGTTGAATATCTTGTTTTGCCCAAAGACCCAAAGTTGACAGGCCAAAACATTAACATCCGGAATCACAAAATACTCACCATTGCTAAGTATAGGAATTGTTAGAGAATAATCCTAAAAGCATAGATCAAAACAGCTTCCAATCTTGAGATTTTCATCTAGAAAGATTTTGCTCATTTTTTAATAAAGATCAGAATCCATTCTAGATTTTATAGTTTATAAATGAGGTCCATAATCGATGGACTAGTTGCATCATTATCCCTAACTCTTTTAGGAATTAAAGCTAGTTTACTAAAGAAATCAAAATACAAGAAATGCTTTGTATCATCAATGAAATAAAGCTTGATTGTCATATTCTCACATTTTACTTTTTTGCAGGCTGTGAGGAAGGCTATAACATCTGGATTTTTTTCACATGCATGCCAACTAGAGGTAATTGTTGAAATTGAAACTTTTAATATTTTTAAACAAGACTGGTGTATCTCTCAGACCCAAATGATTACTTAGAATGTTTTGACTGCCAAATTAAAGAAACAAAGAAAGCAAACAGAAAAGATATTATACAGCCAAGGTTGTTGATGGAAGGAAATAACATTGTAAGTGATTGGATATGTTCATTTTATATGAAATGACTTATAAAAATACAAATTTGTTCAATGACTGTAGACAGAAATAAATTTGCTTTTACAAAGAATGAAATTACATTAATATCTACAAGGAGTCAATATTTTTCATTGGATTAAAAACCCGTAGGTTATGAAAAGTGAGTAAACACCAAACACTAATCAAATGTAAGCATTGCAAGAGGTGTTAAATCTAAATGGTTCAGTTCCAAATATTAGAGCTAAGTACATGTACAAATAGCCTTATGAGGAAAGAACTCTGCCCCTTCATAAATTATGAAGCTATTGATGATTAAAATGGGGGACGATGAGAAGTGCTAACACTTGTTTATAGAAAGTCTCAGCCCAAAGAACCAATCCACATCATCATTTATGTACACAAAAATGATAACAACAGATCAAAGAGTGCTTATGTAGGAATATCCATGACTGTGGGGCAGGATGGACAATCATAGTAGGAAGCCAAGGATTCCCCTTAAAGTAATTTTAGTCTTCCTCTTTTTTTAAGTTATATCTGGGTACAAGATTTATATTGAGTATCAAGGAAGACATATACCAATTATACATTCAAGTCACCTAAACCTCTCATTTCTTGTCAATCCTATATATCTTCTACATCAAGTATTTGCTTCAACTTATGTATGGCACTATTGTTCATCTTTAACTGTCTCCAACATCACTCATTATATTGTTTGTGGGTTTCTCTTCAGTTTGAAAGTGAACCAAATATATATCTCAAGGTTTTAGATGAGATAAAATGCGAATACCTCTCTTAGGGTCTCCAAATGGTGCCTTAACAATCAAACATTGGCAGCTATGCAAGCAAGGTTGGAAGGATTCATAGCTTGACTTGTGCCCCCCCCCTTCCTCACTCCTCCCAGGAGCTACCAAATGCTGATTTTAATGTTCTATAAGTTTTTCTTTCCTCTGATTGATACCCCTTTCCTTTTTATTTTATTTACCAACCTTGTGGTTCAATGGGATAATTGGTTCACTATTCCTACTTCAACTCAACAAAAATTTAAAACAACAAAAAACTTAATCCAACAAAAAGAGGAGGGATCATCAATATTTGTTAGTATTGAAATAGAATAAATTTGGTACCAATCTCAAGTTTAAACAAGACAGATTACTTTATATCTTACAATGCTAAGGAACTTAGTATGGTTTAGCTATTTCTTTTCTTATTGTGCTGAAGGAACTAAGCTTGTTAATATATATTACAAATGAAAATTATTTGCAAGGGTATGTACATTATATGGCATTTTCAAGGTTCTCATTCTGTAAAATTAAAATGAGCCACTAGTTATTTTTTGGTGATATATTATCTTACCAGTACTTATCGTTGTTTTAGATGGTGAAATGTAAATATACTTTTATGAATGAAAAAGTGTGGTTTGCCTCCTAGGTAACCATTTTTCTCGCCTTTGATTTATTTAATGCATGGGCTAGATAACATTTTAATAATGCATGTTTGTTCTTAGCTTGCAAGTGCGGATGGAAAATATCAAACTGTTAGAGGTGGACAAGAAGTTTTCATTCATCCCTCTTCTGTGCTCTTCAGGTTTGTTACATAACTCTTAATATCTTTAGGATTTTAACTAGTTATTTGTCAACAAGATTCACCATTCCTTGGCAGTTGAAATTCATTGTTTGCAAGTGATATGTGTGCCCATTTATATATCCTTGCTTCTCCATCACTTCCATCCAAGTAAAAGAGGAGATAGAAACACAGAAAATTATAAGCATTGTTATCCAACCTCGTGGAACTATCAAATTATTCCCTTGATCCTAGAATAGACCAAAGACTGTGCATCAAGCTAGATATAACATTTATAAATGTTAAACACTTGTGGTTTTACATCGACTTTTCCCCTATAGTAATTCCTATTTTGTTCTAAATTTTAAATTTTAGTAATTGTGCCATGGCATTAAGTATTAAATTAATTACCACAAAAGGTAGGTAGATCTCTTGAGTTTTATTTCATGAGTTGGCTCTTTGCTTTTGTGTTAGATGGCATTAATTATGTTGCTCAAAAAGAGCTTGAATTTGCTCTATATTAAATGAAGAGGTTGGAAGTTAAATTTGTCAACTCTTCAACTTAGAGTCCTACAGTTATATAACTAAAACGACACTTAAGTAAACTCCATTATCATTGCATTCAAATATATATATATATAAATAATTGCAATGCTTCGACAATGTGGCACTTCAGCCTGATATGGCTTGGAGCTTTTGCCAACATTGTCTTGATAAATCTCTTAATGAATCCCAATACATTCCAATACCATTGCTCAAGGGAGTATCTTTTCTTCAAATGTTTGTAAATTGTTCATGGTCAAGCTAGGAACTTATTCACCTATTCTGCCACCCATTCTAAGTTATGTTTAGAGCATCTTTGGCTTATTACATTTTGTCTTGGTCGATTTGTGTAACATCCCCCCTTCTGAAGTTTTAATTTTCTGATTGAGGGATATTTTTTGACTTATGATTTAATTGCTCTTTATTTTTTTTCATTTGATGTCTTTTCAATAGAAATATAATGCTAGAAATAAACTGTGATTTGCAATTTAGCTATTTGATTTTAAAACAACAAATTTCACAATTAAATCCTTGCCTACCATAATTAAATTAATTAAATATAAACATACCCGAATTGCCTGGCAATAGATAATATATTATTTGTTGATAATATATGTTGACCAGCTACAAGCAATAATCACAATCTGGAAAATGATGATCAACCCTAAGCTTTCGCACCTAGACTAGTGAATTTGCATACAATAAATTCAACGTCCAAATTTGAGAATGTGGAAGCTAGAATGAGGGTGGTCGGCTGGGAGAAGATGAAAACATCTGTTTGCAGCCTTGTTTGGTCCAAAACGTGCCTTAGGAAAGCCACGCACTTCCCCTTGAAACCCTCAAATTGGTACGACTGAAAGTTGCAATGATATTCCTCTAGAAATGTGTTCAATAACTATTTAAATTTGCCCTTTAGAATGCTTTCAACCTGCAGATCAGTAATCCCTAAATACTTTTTTGAATCCTCTGTCAAATTTTGTGAAATTAAGCTCAATTAAAGCCCTTGAATGAAGCCTCCTAAAATTAATGCTCTTGGATGATGTTCCACACCTGCAAGAATTCAAACTCTTGGGAGTTTTTGTTCCCAAAAGCCTAAAATTCTCCAATTGCAGCAAACCTTTGCTCACAATTTCTCTAATTCTTCAAAAAGTAATCTTAAGAATGAATTAGGAACTGATTGCTTTTTAGCTTTTTATATCTTCCTCAAAGGGCATGATTTTTTGTGCCTTATTAATCATTAAAAAGCACATTAAATATTTTCTTTTTGATATAACTTAATATCTCCGTGACACGCGCTCAAGTGAGCTAAATACATTGGCATTATTAAATTATTAAATGCCTTAGCATTTAATACCCCTTTTAATAACCTTTTAATTTGATTTAATATTATCAAGGTTACCAGGAGACGGAGGGTACTTGGAGACTCCGGAGACTGGTACTGGCACGACTAATTTTCAAAAATAGGAGATGGGGGGGTACTTGAAGATGCCAATTCTTTTTAAATATAATTTAATAATTTCCAAAAAATATGATGACAGAGAACTTTGAAAACAAGAATAGTGATAAAGTTTGACATTAACTTTAAAATTGAACAAAAATTGAAATTACAATTGCTTATACTACTGATACCATAGCCAGTCTAAATTGCTTAGTGCAAGGTAATATAGATGTTGAACACACTCAATATTGTCGGCTAAATAGTAAAGGCGATTTCTCTTTAGACTATTACAATGATAAGAAATCAGTCCTCTCAAAAAGTCTACATTGTCAATAGATCCAATCACTATAACTTCGCATGGATTTTTGTCTTCCTGTGATACGGTTTCTTTATTAGTCATTTACCTACAACTTTACTTTGCTGCAAGCTTATCTTATTTATTTGCTTTATTTGTTTTGCCTTTTTATTGCGTTTTGCCCTAAGTTTTCTAGCAGGAGACGTCAATTTTTGGTCAAGAGACTTCAAAGACAGCAGGAGACGGCAGCTAAAAGCACCCTATGTGTCAAGAAGTTTTCGGAGACGTCTCTGGTATCAGAGATGCGTCTCTGTCTCCAGTACGCGTCTCCAGGGGTAGGAGACAAGTCTCCTGGTAACTATGAATATTATTAAAGCATTTAACTTAATGATAATTAAATTAATCCTCCAATAAGTAATATAAGCCAAAATAATAATCTTCTAATAATTCTACTAACTCCCAAAAGATCACTAGGGCATACCAGATCATCCTAATGCGTTACTCTAAATAGTAAGGTTGGACTCCATCATGCCAATGACTTTCTAAAAATAGTATGTGTCTGTGAAACCCTTTGAAAGATCCCTAGAAGGCAATTCACAAACCAACTAGAGAATTGAAGCTGATTCTAAGGCCAATTACCCCAAAATAGCATTTACTATAAATAGTAATATGGTAATAGAGTGTCAACCCTATGCTGCTCTCCAATGAAGAGGAGATTATGCAACTCTCCTCCAAAATCATGTACAGCTGTTGTCCTCCAGAAATTATGAAATGAGTCTATGTTTCATGAAGTAAGATAGCCATCTCTCATCAACTTATGGAACAAAACTCCATCACTGCGGGCCATAATACCAATCTGAGGTGAAGCTGTTTAAGGGTGATTTTCAGAAATTTCCCAAGTGCAGAATTTTAGGGTTATAGACTGCATTTCCAAACTTAAACTGCCACTTCCAGATCATTAAGAGTGGAATCAGACCTAATGGGAAATATATCAGACCTAAAAGTTGAAACCAAAACTATCATTTCAATCCCGTTCAATGCAAAGAAATCTGATAAGCTGTAATGATCCCACCCTATTCTGATTTTGCTTTTTGTTTGCTGATTTTTTCCTTTTTGTGTGTGTTTTTTTGTATCTTCTGATTTTTTTGAAACTTTGCAAATTTCTGATTTTTTAAAGTTTTTTGCTAGGATTTGCAATTGAATGAAAATACAAGAAATAATTGCTGGAAATGATAAAGACAACAAATACAAATAATGAATGGAGGAAATTTTGACTTTATTGAAGTTTAATGGACAATTACATACCAGATCTAAGCATGTGCAGGTCTGATTATGATTAATACATGACAAAATTGAACTGATCTGATGTTCCAGAGGTCTGATCTGCTTCTTGTGGGCTCTGATCTAAGATTCCTTAGGTTTGATCTGCGATTTCAGATCTGAGTAAAATCTGATCTGTTAAAATTATGCCTGTAAACCCTGAAGAGCACACAGGAAATACTGAGAGGGGAGGGGGAGGGGGTGTGAATCAGTATTTCAAACTTTTTAATTTATAAAAACTTGAAACCACATTCAACATGAAAATAGCAAAATGTCAAGACACACCAATTTTCACATTGAAAACCCTTTCGGGTAAAAAACCACGGCACATAGTAGCTTTCATAAAAAATGGGCACCAACCCAAATTACAAAAGTGAGCACCAACTCACAGAGAGCAGCAACCCTCTTTGAAGCACCAACTTCGTTCAAATGAAGCACTAGCTTCAGTTTCTATATCAAATCAAAAAGAACACTTTTAAAACACCTCAATCACCAAGCATATTACACAAATCAGTTGGTTCGATGATCACTTCCACCTCACCAAGGACTTAGCATTCAATCTCCTTTAATCTATAGTAAGACACTCTCTGAGGCAATGCCCAAAACATAACAATACAAAATGATCTATTTTTTGGCCTTTTAACAACTCATTCTCACTGTCATATATCTCTGCAACTTTTCATACCATTACTTGCACAGACCCCTTTTTTTGGTTAAATAGCTGCTCACAATATCTCCTTTTTAGCCTTTGTTTTTTTATCTTTACATACAGGCCAAAACTAGTTACCTCACCTTTACCTCTGTTCTTGTTTCCTTTAAAAGACAAAAACTTGTTACACAAAACTCGAATCACAAAGACCCTTTTTTTAGACCTTTTTTTCCCGAATAATTTTCAAACACAGAATAAAAATGGTCAACAACGTGGGATAAGAAAGGGTATCTCACGCTACCTAGTCAACGCTAAAGATAGACTCCACGAAAGTCTGAAAACGTATGACCACATACACTTTTTAGCAATACAAGTCGGTGTTTAAAGCAGTGCTCAGAAAACGTTATAGAAGATTCTTGAAACATTGCACAACCTTACTCCCAACCTGCGCCACTTAAAAATTGACTAATTCGGATCTAACTTTTGTCAGATATTAAAATCACAATTTACTAATTTGGATCTGACATTTGTCAAATATTAAAATCAATACCACCGCCTCCACTTACTTCCAAAAACGTTGTGAAACAATACCGAATGGTTAATTTAACTGCCATGTATAAAATTCAAACCACCGAAAAATTAAATTTATCATTGATGAAGTGTCATACTAACATGGCACAAGTCAACAGATGAAGTGGACAAGCAGCCAGCTTAGCCACACACACAAACGGCTCAACCAGACAGGCAGGTAGTTGAAGTAGACACCCAAGCAACTGAAGTAGACACCCAAGTAGCTCAAGCAAGCAAGCAGGTAGATCAAGCAGGTAGGCAAGTAGCTCAACTAAGTAGCCAAGTAGCTCAAGCAACTCAACCAATCAACTGGGCAGCTCAACTAATATTACAATTCAATTCTCTTTTTTGAAACTCATCAACTGACCTTTGACATCAATGACAAAATGTTCAACAATCTCCCCTTTTGTCATTGATGGCAACCCATCTAAAAACAAAATAGCTCTGAAACAATGTTGTTCCCCCCAACTTCCTACTCCCCCTTTGACATCAATGACTGAAACCATCCCGCAAAACTGAAATGGGGGTTAAAGAATATGACAGTGAGAAATTTCCCTGAGTCCGAACAGCAATTTAATGATGAAGTGAAAACACTCCCAACTTCTTCCTCAAGAAATCAAGAATGTATAGATTGTTAGCAACCTTGCTTGCATCAACAAAAATTTTACCATCTTTTATAATCTCACAACAATCTAAATTGAAAACCAAACTGCATCCTTGATCACATAATTGACTTACACTTAAAAGGTTGTGTTTTCAACCTTCTACATATAAAACATTCTCAATTTTTTTTTACCATCATCCAAAACAAGTGTACCTTTACCTCTGATTTTTGCAGATGTATTACAAGCAAATCTTACCTTACCTCCATCAGTGCTTTCGAAATTGATAAACTTGCTCTTGTCTCCAGTCGTATGCCTAGAATAGCCACTACCAATGTACCATTTGTCTTTTTCATTTGGTGCAAGAGAGGCTGTTTGCACAATCAGTGATTCAACTAACACTTCCTTCTCCTTCTTCTTCCAAACCTTAGCAACCTCTTTGGCTTTGTCCTCTTTCTGAAACTTCTTGTTCTGCTTGGAGAAATTTGCCATACCACCTCTACAAGCTTTTGAAGTATGGCCAAGGTTATTACACTTATAACAAACAGTATTGTAATTCTTTGATGGAGCAAACGAATTCCTATTCATGAATTTGAAATTATTTCTTGCAAACATTCTACAGTTACTTGCTTTGTGTCCAAAGTAATTGCGAGACAAACAATAACCATTAAAGAATGAAGTGTTAAACTTGGTCATGAGAGCTTGTCTTGTGAAGGGAAACCTTTTATAAACATTATTTTTGACTCTTGAGGATGAATTCTTTGTACAGCTATTATTATTCTTCTGTTGTTCCACATTTGTGGACTTGGAACATTGACCCTCTTCAAGACCAACTCCACCGTTATTTTGATTGTTTTTGTGAGTTTAAAATCTTGTCCAAGGACATGTGACTTTTCTGATCAATACTCTCATGATTCAGCTGAGTTGAAGATTTGTCTAATTTTCTAGGTGACACAATTTCTACTTCCAGTCTTCCATAGTTTTCTTCCTTAAGCTTAATCTGATTTCTGATTTCTTCTTCAATTTTCTTTTCTTTTTCAATCTAAATTTTCATTTCATCTATGAGTTTTTCAACATCATCAAAAGCTTGTGCTTTCTTGATTTTTTCTTCACTTTCTTCTTTGAGCAGTAGCTTCAAATCCAAATTTTTCTAATGAACCATATCACCAACCTCGAATGAATGCTCAACCCTGCGCTGATCTACATACTACGCTAGTTTTGTGCCTTTTGGATGTTCTCCCTCAAGGACTTCATAATATCTTGGTTGTCCTACAATAGATTCTTAGCGCTAGGCACTCTATTGTCTCCAAATAGCAAATCCAACAAGTTGTGCGCGTCATACTGTTGACGTGTCTAGAATCGCATTGCTGCAAACTCCATACGGCCAACACAGAATAGAATAACCAGCTGAGTATCCTATCCTCTCTTGAGATAAGGAAATCCCTAGTGCTGTTTTTTTACGTTTGATCAAAGGGGATAACCTCAAGGTTTCGTTTGTCAGGTCTTGACTGCGGGATTTCTCAATTGTTTTGATGTGTTTATGCTGGAAACACAAGGGGGACTTACGGTGAGATAGGCGATTTATAGATAAGTTCCCTGGAATCTTTATGATCTTTCTTATCAAATGATTTCAGTTGACTTGATATTGCTTTCAATAGGACTGCCGATTCTCTTGATAAAAAAGGGGGGAAAAGGAGGGAAGGATAGGGAGAGAGAGATACATGAAATGTAAATTCTAACTAAGATAGTAGATTCATTAAGCAGACAGACACCTCCAAATAACTAGACTAAGCATCACCAGCTACTTAAGCACAATGTTCGCATAAATCTAGTGCAATCTTCAAAGGAAAATAAGATTTTCATGTTATCAACTACAACATTAGAACTTTTACATTCATAGTGAGTATTCAATAACCGAACGAAGCATGAAAGGTTCAGATTAACCATGCAGAGAGAAAAGCAATCAGCCATTCCCCAATGGTGTGAACTGCGAGGATTCTATCAGATGTTTGTTTGAAAATGCTATATAAAGGAAATAAACATAACTGAAAAATTTCTAAATTAGTGAAGTAGGAGACCATGCACTCACAAGGGAATTTGGAAACAGTCTTAACTTTGCATTAAATCCTGTAAATTTCGCCAGAGCTTTTGCAACAATCCAAGAACTTCTTACAAAATGAGGGAAAACCAGTCCCTTAAATAGGTTTCAAAAAAGGATGAATGGCCCAGATCTAATCTAAACAAGTGGCCCAGATTCATCCATAAAACATGACTGCCCATACCCATAAATGGGAGGCAAATATCAACAACCACCCCAAAATGAGTAATAACTACCCAAAAAGGATAATTAAAACTTATCCAAAAGGTGCATTCATAAAGTTTTACATCTCAGTTGACTTGAAAGTCAAATATGACCCTTTTGGCCAAAAGTGCACTTTTCAAAATTTAAAAAGGAAAAAAGTGCATTTTTAGGAAAGCACTTTTTCTTTTCCAGTTTCAAATCCTTTTATCAAAAATTGACTTTCTTCATGCAAATATTCCCGCCAGAGATCTCGACCTGCTGCACGTTTCTCACGAACATACTCCTGGAACCTGATACATAATTTGAAAAGCAGACTGAATGGAGGCATAGGAGGATGGCGAATTTTATATTGCATGCCTTCGAGGTATTGGTCTACCTGCTTCAGACCATCTTGCCAACTGGAACGATTACGTTCAAAGCACAACATGTTTGAGTGGAATTGACCGGCAAAGCCTAGGTCCTTAATGGAATAAGTGATCTTATTTGTTCCCAATCTTTCCTCCCAGTCTAGCGGTATTACTTCATCGGATTGTTCATTTACCCATCCCGAAACCATTGATCGAAGGATTATCTTGCCAAGTTCCTGCATGGTTTTCAGAATTACCTTGCATGCATTGTGTTCTCTATCGATGATTTCCTTCGCATCAATCTTCATATTGACAGTCCAGTACCATTCCTTAAGAGGTGTTGATGTTATGAGGATCTAGGATGGTGGGTAATGTAGGAATCTGTGCATGGGTCCAGAAAAGAGCGTTCATGAGGGGAAGAGTAGTGGCAGCCACTTCCTGGATGTGGAGGGATTCCCTCTTTACCTATAATAACTTAACCAAAGTGGTTTCTCGGTGGCGAGCCATTTCTTTCACTTCCTCAAGGATTCGTTCTCCCGTTTTTCTGATGCCTTGTATCCATTCCTTGACGGCCCTTGCGGTGTCTCGTACTCCTTCAAATTCTGTTGTGGTCCTCTGTGCCAATGCTGTCAGGGGAATGTGGGATTCGGAGGCATTGTGTAATGGTCTTAGGAGTTGATCAATGTACCCTTCGGCCTGTTCAGCATGGGCCCAATACATATCCTTCTCAGCTGTTATCTCTTCAAGTTGCCTGAGTATGTTTTGCACTGAATCCTTGAATTCTTCTTTTTCTTGCTCCTTAGTGGCTCGTCCAATGGGAACAGTCGTCATGCTATAATCTGCCATTGTGATCTGATCTGCTGGCTTATCTACAAGCGGGGTGGCAATGTGAAGGGTGCAGTTCCTTTGCTCATCTTTAGTCATTCTGGAATATGCCTTGGGCTTTTTCTTCCCCTTAGCTTTAGCTTGGTCTATGCGTGAGAATATGTCCTCGAGGTCGATAGGTGGTTTGGTGGCGGCCTTGTGCTGGGCTCTGGCAATTAACCATTCTTGAGGCACTATTTGGGCTAATGATATGGTTAAGTTTGCATTCTGTTCTTTGAGGTTTCCAGCCGACTCATCACAGATTTGCAGCTGTTCTGTTACCGGAGGGGTGGGGGAGGTGCCAAGTTTCTTACTTGTAGCTGAACTTTCTCCCATTTCACTGAACAGTTGTCTGGCGCCTTCGTGTGATGGTTGCTCTTCAATCCTTTCGAGCTCGCGGGTCTTCTCTGCCCTTTGCTCTCCTTCAACAGTAGAGTCATCTTTGGTTGTATTTTGGAGCAGCAACTCATGGCGACTCTGTTGCGTGGGTTCATGCACTTCGATCCCTTGAATGGATGGAATCTCTCCTTCCTCTATTGGGTTACTCGATTGGGTTGATTCAATGGCTCTTAGCTCAGCTTCTAACATGTCAGGTGCAGGAGGATCATCGGCTCCAAACGCATCAATGTCACTTTGAGAAGGCGGAGCAGGTATATAATCTAATTCCACTACATCGTCGGATGAACTGGGGTCCTTTGACGATGAAGTGACCTTTGGTCTCCTTATAGGAATCTTTTCCCTTCTTGTTCTCTTGGACGTCCGAGTCTCTCTGCAAGCCTTAGCTTTCTTTCTTTTCTCGGTTTTTTAATTTCTTCTCTGGGTGCACTGGACGTTCCTTCATCTTCGGAAGACTGAGAATCGAGGCTGCCCATTAGGTGGTAAGTGAACTGGACTCCCTCATGAATTAGCCTCTCAATCTGCTGATGTAACCATTGGTCTGTGTATCTTGCTGGGGCTGCCATGACTACCTCAAAATCAGTGATCGGGTCCTGTGACCAATCAACGCTTGGCAAAGATGTCTTACTGCCTCAAATTCCCCGACCTGGAGGCAATTCCCTGAATCTGTGAGTTGATTTGGGACTCAGCGATATTCAAAGAGCCGCATTTGCTGCTCACTCAACCTAGAATATTCACGTCTCCAGACTTCATAGTCATCAGAGCAATTTTTCCAATAGTCTTCAATTGATTCCTTTGCTCTGTACCGCCTGCCATAGGCTCTCTTCGCCAGATTATCGTGATCGAAATATTTTCTCGGAAAATGGTCCTGTAGGCCATAAGAGGCCAACTCTGTGAGGGATTCCTCTGCTAGGGTGGGGGTCTTCAGGTGGACATCCTGGTTGCCTATGATCATGGGGAACGCGAATCCAGCCTGCTTGCTTTCTCTGAGTAAGATGTCGGCCGGACGTGACTGCCTTGCGACCTCCATAAGAACTACTTTGTCGGTTGGGTACTGTGGAAGTCAGAGAGAGGCACCATCAAAGCCCGCTATTCGGATATAGGAGAACCTTGGGAACTGGATGAACCAGGCCCCGTATCTCTGTACTAGAATAGTAGCTTGCTCTGAGAGCCTTATGTGTAATCCTCCCTGCATTAGCCTGACCAGGCGCATTGTGAAGGCGTCATTGACGTGCTCATATTGGCCAACTGCATAAGCTGGGCTGCTCTTTTCCCTCTAAGCTATATCTTGGTAATGCAGCTGTGGGTAACAATAATAGACCTTTACCTAACCAAGCCCATTCCCGATTTCACCTTTCATTATCAAACCTGGCAACGGCTGGTTCTTGGCGAACATGTAGACCAAATAAGAGGTCATGGTGAAGTATTTCTTTGTTTCAAGCTCTATCAACTGAGTGTGGATGTTGTCGCTTATGATCTGGGCCCAGTCAAACTTAGATTTCCCAGCGAAGACTTGCTCTGTGAAATAAAACATCCACTCTTCAAAGTAGTTGGATTTAGGAAGTCCCATGACTCGGCTAAGTAAGGTGACCATATCCCCGTGCTCATTATGAAAATCACTTTTGGGGGTCTTTTTCACAATTCTGGCGCTTGGGAGCCTTCTCTCCTTGTACCACTCTTCGTTGATCAATGCTCTGCATCTGGCCGGATTCATATCATACGCCCCCTGTGCTTCATCTATAGTCGTGGCCGTGGGATTGTTTGGGAAGGGAATGTCGAATGCATCGCCAATGGCCTCAGGAATGAAGTTGCGAGAGTCATATTCTCGAGGAGCACCAATCTGAAATTTGGCTGATAATGTCGGGCAGCCTCTACTACTAACTCATAGTTCTGTACTGCTGGAGGAAATCCCACCGCCTGGGCAATGCCACTTTCCACCATCTGTCTAGGCTTGCCATATGCGTTAGGGGAGAAGACTCGATTCCTGAAGTCCTGAATGTTTATATGGCCTAGGTCGGTATCACCGATATTGTCCCAGATGCTCTGAACTTTTGACTCCCTCAATCCTCCTCTTTGATACTGATACTTCATCCTTTCAACTTTGCGTGGGATATCTGATTTGGGTGCTCACGATGTCTCAGTTGTAGCAGGCGTCTTTGATGATTCTACCGCCGATTTAGGCATTTATCCTGCACAACCAGACGCGGATTACGAGGCGATATAAAAGTAGTAAGGTGGGTTAGATAGAGAATACTCCAGCATTCACGGATTAATTCAAAATTTAGATTGGACATGGAGCGACATTTCTAGCTAAAAGCTTGATTGATTTAAACCAAAGTATTCATGAAGATTTTGATCGCGAATTTACACAACACTTTCTGGATTAATTTTTAACAGGGACAAAGCTCGATAAATTCTCGTAAGTTTGAAAATGCAATTTCTGGTTAAACCTTAGGAGCAGATTCTAATTTTGATTGCTTTGCACAACGTTTTACAAGCGGAAAAAGATGCAAATTTCGAAAATTTAAGCATTTTAATTAGATTTCGCACAGACATCTATTTGATTTATAAGCATTTTAGATGATCAAGAGAGACAAAGCGTACTTACCTGATGAAAATGGATGGTGAGAAATTGCTCGACCCTGCTGCGTAAAGACGAATGGATAGTTCTACAAATTTCAAAGATTAATGGTTATCTCCTTAATTCGAATTTTCGCGGTTGCTGTTTGAAAGGATGTAATCATTATAGACTAAGCGATTTTTACCTTGGGCAATTGGTAATCTGAACTTGAGTGACTTTGGAATGGTTTGTGCAGTGTTTTACCTTGAATGTGAATCGCACGAAATTGGCTCTGTCTCTCTTTAACCCTTACACAATCCCTTTCTTACGCAAACTTCGGCAGTATGGAGGGTTTTTACAAATTCGAATTGTGTTTTCCTTGATAAAATGCTTGAGCGCTATCACACAAACTTCGGACCTAAGCGACTTTCGGGGGGAATGGAGGATTTTTATTAACTTCGAATTCCTTACTTGCCCTACGCATTGCAATTTTGAAGTTTTATGGCGAATTTCGGAGCTATGGCGCTGTTTCGCAAACTTAAACTGCGTTTTCTAACCCTAAGGGCGAACTTCGGACCATTGGGCGCCCCTTTGCAAGCTATACGAACTTCGGATCCCAAGGCGTCCTTCACGATTTTCGCGTCTTCTGGCAAAACTTCGGAGTTTTCATGAACTTCGGACCATAAGCGCATTTTGGAATTTCGCGACTTTCGCCCACTTAAATCGACTTCGGACCATTCCTCGTTCTTTGGGATTGTTTGGGAGTTTTTTAAACGTTTATGTTAACTAAAGCATTTTCGGACCATCCGCCCATTTTCGCAAATTTCGGAGTGTTTAACATTTTGGCGAACTGGAGGCATTTTCAGACCACGCAACGCCTTTTGCAACTCGAAAAAACCTCGGACCTCAAGCCCATTTTCGCAAATTTCGGAGTGTTTAACGTTTTTTGCAACTTTATCATATTTTCGAATTTTGGCCCCAGGGTCTGAAATTAGGTGACTTTAGTGAATTTCGGACCATTTGGGGTCTTTTGCAAACTGAAGGTAAATTTCGGACCTTTTGCCAGTTTTGGGGATTTTTGAATTTTTTGAGAATTTTACCCCAGGGTCCGAAGTTCGGCCCCCTGGGCGATTTTGGCAATCTTTTAACCTATTGAAGTTTTTAAAATTTTAGCCTCTGGGTCCGAAATTAGGCCCATAAGGCAATTTTGGCAACTTTAAGCGAAATTTCGGACCTAGACCAGTTTTCGTAATTTTAACAAATTTTGAAATTTCTCTCAATTTGGCCTGAAAGTCCAAAATTTTACTCCTAGAGCGATTTTGGCGATTTAAACTTTCTCCTTGAGAAGCGCGAGCTTGGGCACTTGGGCAAGTTTTGCCAACCTTGGCATTTTGGCCAAGAAATTTGCTCCTTCACCAGCAGGCGAAAATCATCATTCATTCAAATCCCATAAACATCGCAAAGACATACCCTATGCAATCTATCTCATAGCTCTTGTGCGAAAAACGGCAACTTTGGGTCCTCGTGCGACCTTCAGATGCACTGCTCTTTGCTTGGCGGGCTTCGCCAACCTTTATCACCTTATGCCTATCCAAGGCGATTTCACAATTTTGAACAAACTCTTGGCATTCGTGCCCGAGGGCTTAGACTAGCCTGATGGAATTATCAGCTCTTTCCTTTGACATCATCACTTCACGGACCAGTCGCGGACTCACTCGAAAGGACACAAGATGCTCTGCGCGAAACTCAACAGGGCGAAGACGAAAGGCTCAAAAACAGGAAGGGGGACCCTGTCGACGACAGGGAGCGTGTGCAACGCACAACACATACCCATATAGTGCCATGAATGGTGACATTTGGATGGACATGCGGTAGGTTGTATTGTAGCAATACTTGCACAAATGGAGCCACCTAAGCCATGTCTTATGCTGCCCCGCTATGTAATTCTGAAGGTATCCCTCCACCCACTTATTAACAATCTCTGTCTACTCGTTAGTCGGGGGGGTGGTAACTAGTGCTCGGGGTGAGCTCGGTGCCATTGAGTCTAAACAACTCCTGCCAAAAGTGACTCATGAACCTGCTGTCCTTGTCACTGACTATGCTCCTCAACAAACCATGAAGTTTGAATACCTCCTGGAAGAACAAATCTGCCACCTGTACCGCTGTGTATGTAGGGGTGATCGTAAAAAAGTGTGCAAACTTTGTAAGCTTGTCCACCACAACATAGATGCAATCTCTGCCCTAGGCTTTGCATAAGCCCGTGATAAAATCCATTGAAATACACTCCAACTTCCTACTTGAAATGGGAAGTGGCTGCAATAAACCTGCCGGAAAAGTGTGCTCCTATCTATTCTACTGACAGGTAAGACACTCACACACATATCTAAGGACCTCTAATTTGAGAGCCTTCCAAGTGAACCTATCTTGTACTCACCAATGTCTTAAAGTACCCTAGGTGTCCTACCATAGGTGCATCACAGAAAGCTCTCAATATCCACCTCTTCATCTCTGATCTTGGGACTAAGAAGATGCACCTCTTGTAAATGATGAGCTCATTTACAATTGTGTATCTATCGTCTTGTACTGTCGCATAAATAATACTAGCAGCCCATGTGTCCTTAGCATACTTAGCAAAAATCAACCATCGCCAATCATTAGCAATCTCCCCAATAAAGCATAAATGGGGTATCCTCAATAGGTCATCAACAACAATGTTATTCTTGCCCTTCATATAGGCTATGTCAAAATCATAAGCCTTTAGCTTACTCACCCACTTTTGCTGACAGTCATTGAGATCTCACTGACTAAGGAAATGTTTCAGGTTGTTATGACCTGTCTCAACTACAAATTTGCTCCCCACCAAGTACTACTTGAATTTAGCCAATGCATTCATAATGACTAACATCTCCTTGCCCATATATACTATAGATCCGCTCTGGAACCTCAATTTATGACTCTCGAATGCTATAGGGCATTTGTCATGCATTAATACTGCACCACTCCCCTCTCCTAAAGCATCACACTATAGCTCAAATGTTCTCATGAAATCGGGTATAGCAAGAACCAAGCACAAGCTCATCAACTACTTAAACTGATCAAAACATTGTTGTGTCTGCTCTGTCCAAATGAAGGCCCCCTTCTTCGTCAAGTCTGTGAGAGGTGCTACCTGTTGTGAGAACCCCTTGATGAAGCGTCTGTAGAAACCACAAAGCCCAAAGAATCCCCAAAATTGGGTGAGATTCTTGGGTGGAGGCCAATCAACGATAGCTCGGATCTCATCTGAATCAACCCTAACTCCTTTTGAGCTGATCATATGCCCCAAGTAGAGCAACTCTGTCATCCCAAACTCGCATTTGGACTCCTTGGTGTACAAGGACTTCCTCTCTAAAATGCTCAGCACCTCCTCTAGGTGTCTCAGATGCTCTCCCCAAGTCCGGCTGAATACCAAAATGTCATCAAAGAAGATCAAAACGAACTTCCTCAACTAATGTTGGAAAACCAACGTTCATACAGGTTTGGAATGTGGCTGGTGCATTGGTTAAGCCAAAGGGCATAACCAAGAACTCGAAGTGTCCACAATGGCATCGGAAAGTTGTCTTCTTCACATCCTCCTCTCTCATCCTTCAATCATATCTCTATTCATGTCTTTGTCCATTCTGTATTGTAGTTGCTGCTACGTTGTCCGTCATGGCCATGTTAATCGTTGACTACAGGTAACCTTTGAAGAACCTTGATCTATGTATGCTCATGATTAAGTGAACTCTTAATAACTTCCTTTGACATTAATGATAGCAATGTGCCTACTCATCTTTGCAACCAATGACACCTTGTCTATGACATTGTCTTCTTACCTATTTGACATCAATGACAAAATCCAACAAACACAATTGAGTGCCCTTGACATCAATGATAGTATTTCCAACTCTATTTGGATTGTGTATTAAGCTCTTTGATATAAATCAGAGCTATCCAGTTCCTTAACAACTAATGATATCCTCACCTTTGACATCAATGACAACATTCTCACATGTTGAAGATAACTTGCACACTCGCATCAGTTATCTTACAAGTTACAGAGATTAGATTTCTAGCCAAACCAAGAATATGTAAGACCTTAGAAATATTTAGCCCTCTCATCTCAAAACATAAATTCGACCTTTCTACAACCAATGATCATGTGAGACATTATCTCCCAAAAAGACATCAACCCCATTGTAGTCTTTATATGCAGAGATCCATTCCTTGTGAAGAATCATAGAAGCAAAGCTCCTAAATCGAACAATCATGCATCACTATATGCATGAATACTTGAAAATGCCAATAAAACATCTCCATCTTCTTCAATGGAGAACTTTGTATTTGAAGTATCATCAAATATCTTAGCAATCTTCTTAAATCTGCATACTTACTGAAATGTCTAGATTTTCTGTAGTTCTAGCATTTTTCCTTAGACTTTCTAGGAGATTTAGGTTTGTCTTTGGATTATATCCAATCTTGTTCTTGCCTTACTCTTTAGAATGCCCTCTCCTAATTAAAGCATTCTTGTGCAACATCATTCATAAATTGCTGCCTCATTTCTTCTAACAATAAGGCTATAACTACCTCTTCAAGCTTCAATTTAGCAGAGGTACTACTAATTGTCATAACAAAGAACCAAATAAAGAACATAACAAGGTAGTGCACTTATCTCCCTCGTCCATTTTAACTTCTACAAAGGCTAATTGACTTGCCACAATGTTGAATGCATTCAAGTTCCCTCAGAGAGACACCATCAGTCTCATTCTCAAGTAGTGTTTCATTCAAAGAAAATGTTTATTCACTGAGGAATTTGTTTGATATAAAAACTCTATCTTTTCCATAGCTTCTAAGTGGTGTCTTCTATTGAAACATTCAACAACATTGAATTAGAAAGGCAAAGGTGGATTGTGCTTCTTACTTTTCTATCAAAGGTTATCCCAATCATCTACTGCCATAGTCGTAAGCTTCTATCCTAGATCCTCCATCTTGAACTTCTAGAGCTTCAAGTTCTAAACTTCTCAATCTCCATTCTCATATTGCTTGTCATTTAATGTGCTCAAAATTTAGAGTCACCCATGTAGATCTTACACTCAAATAACTATTGCTCTCCTTCTCACAGATCTTAGCAAAGAAAGCTCTGATATCAAATGTAGAAAATAAAGAGATAACCAATAGTAGAGAAGTTACACTAAATAAGCTACAGTATCTACAATGGAACAGAATAAAGCAAAGTTATTCAGAATGATAACACAACTTATATCCTAGGAAACCCTTTTGAGAAAAAACCTAGGAAAATATAACACCACTCGATATATTAACAATTAATTTCGCTTGCAATACAAATAGTTCTCTCCTGTGTTGATTCAATGTCTTCAATCCTATGCTTGATCCAATTCTGGCAGCAAGTAATTTTAACCAAAAAAGTTATCTAAACACAAAGCCATATGTTTGTTTTATAGACACAAGACATCTTTTAAAATTGTCTGGTGAATTTGCAAAACCATGGATGAAGACTTTGAACAAGGAAATCCAAGTGCTTCATTCAAAGCATGTATGCAAATTCCAACTTCGCATTTTGCAAGCATATAGAAACTTCCAAGATTCCTTACAAAGTCTTTTTTTAGTAAATCAAAGATGCCTTCTTTAATGTCCAATGTAACCTCCATCATAAGTGCTCTTCTATTATAACTCTTGTATTATATACAATTTGAAGTAGCGGGATCATTTTTATAAGGAGAGTCCCAAGATTACTTTCTAATTGCAGTGCACCCCTTTACATGGGTCAATTTACAATAATTTTAAATTATTGTGCAAGAACACACCTTCACAATCAATGCCTAAATAATTGTGAAAATGAATAAACTCTAGAAATTAATTAGTAAAAGTTTCTGTAGGATTTGTTTTTTAAGATTTTAATAACTGTAATTTTAGTTTTATTCACCAATTATCATGGAAGCAGCAGTTGAAAAATATTTGAAAAACACAATTGTTTTTCGAAGTCAACATGATTTTTGCCTGAAGAATAACAGCACCAACATATTGTAATTTTTTGATAGTAATGTTGCAAAAAATTATTACCTGTGAGCCTCTTTTAATTTTGTTTCAAAATATTCTACCTAAATTTCAAAGAGGGAATATCTCCGAAGGGCATCCTTTTATAATATCACAATTAATTTTCTTGGATCAGTCCTAACTTATTTTAAGTTTGGAATGACTCATTTTGAGATATATATACTGCATTTCTTAGTTGATGTGGAATACCTCTGCCCACCACACATTTGGAATATGTGTGACATGATTACTCTCAGTTTGAGCAGGTTCTACATGATTTTGGATTGTTTGTGTGCATTTTATTGAATGAAGGAAATAAATTATGTCAGTGTTCAGGAATAGCGAAAATAGATTAATGAAACTCAAAAGTTCCTGGAAATATAGGAATGACAAGAGCGCCTAAAATTTTTTGTGAAGAAAACAAAAGTGATTTTACCAAGCTAGTTTAAGCCTAAAAAAGAGTACAAATAAGACAATGATATAGGTCCTGTGTTAATATGACAGCTGTAATAGCAGCCCTGTAGAAGCAGAGAAAATTTCTTGAAGAATACACACTATCATCTAACAAAAGAAATGTACTGAATAAACTTGATGGCTCGTTGTTATTCTTCTAGGTGGGTCTTTGTAACTCAATTTGGTCATATGGTATTTTGATACGTCTTGGTTTGTTTTTCCTAAAAAATTGTATGGTATATCAATATAAATATTTTTTGCTGGTACACTCAAGTATGATATATATTTTTGTGTAATGAAAAGATTGCACAAGGGTTATCTCTCCAATACTTAAAAATGGTTTGTAAGTGAGGTGAAAACTTAAATTTTAATAAAATCATTACAGTCAATATTTATGTGTATTTTCCACATTATCTTGATCTTATCAGAAAAGGTATGTTCAAGATGAGAGATCAGTTAAGAAATCAATTGGTATCTATTATTTTGTTGTATTGTGGAACATAAATTGTTTCACTTGGCTCTAAAACGTTAAGGAGTGTCTTTATACTATATATAAAGTGCAATCCATCTCCAAAGACACCCAAAGATTAGTTTCATTGTTAAAGGAAGTGTTCTACTTATCGTGCCTAAATGTTCTTTTTTCATTTACTAAATATAATGTGAGATGCAGTTGTTAGTATTAATTAGGACTCAATTTATTTCAATGGAATTCTAATTACTTGTGCCTTTTGAATATTGCAGAGTAAATCCCAAGTGGGTGGTCTACCATTCTATTCTTTCAACAGAACGCCATTACATTCAAAATGTCACTACTATTGAATCATCCTGGTTACTTGAAATCGCCCCTCATTTTTACCAGTCCCATAAATCCGGATCAAACAGATAAAATTATGCAAACAGGATTTACTGATATCCATGATGTAATGTTGAGCTTTTCTTTTATAATTATTTATGTGAGAATGTGAATTATTTACTTGTATGCCTCGAAATGCAAGTTAAGATGTAGGGTTGAATGAAATTTTCTTTAAAAATTAATACAGTGCACTTAAACAAAAATTCTAGTTCATAGAAACTGTTCTATAAATTGTAAACTGTTGATTGAGCTACCATATGCAGTATCTCATGAGCCACTCGCTGTTTGAGTTAGAGTAATGCTAATCTCTTCCACTTGTATAAAAAATAAAAGAGCTAAGGAATTACATAATGAAGGAACGAGTCGTTAGGAATAACAACTAGGGAACTTCATATGGATGCATGGTTTAGAAGACATAATACTTTCTAAAAGTTTTGCAAATGGATAGTAAGTTTAATAGGCCTCTATTGTTAAGCATGTTTGAGTTAGAGTAATGTTGAGATGAGTGACTCCACAAGGACTTTGAATCTAAATGCTTCATCCCTTAAGCATTCCCTATAAGTGCCATATGGACCATCCCTAGTAGTCAAAAATAGGATTTTATGAATTGGTATTCATCAATGTTCCACGGTCGTTGGGGACGGGGGGATGTGATCCAGGAGGGAGGGGGGGCGAGACGCGTCTCCGTGGAACACTGGTATTCATAAAATATGGGTCAACATAGATTAACTCAAAACTATATAGTTAAATCTGAAAGGGAAAGATGAACCCAATATGCACCTTCTAATATCCTTCCATTTCCTTTTAATCAAATATTCAACAACTTGATACAAACACATACTACTATGCCTTTATAGTGGAAACAAACATAATTGATTTCCCATCACATTAAGAGGAAAGATAATGTAGTTTGCAGATCTAAGTACATTTTTTTTTCGATCGGTAAATGGTACTTTATATTGATATTTCAAAAAACAATCTATTACAAACGTCATACAGCAAAACGAAGACCACCAATACACTTGCTACAAAGAAGCAAGACACATACAATCTGATAATTACATACAAAAACTATCTAAATGATCGAAACAAAAACCAATAAAACAGAAATTACTGTGGCGCATTAACCACCACAATCTCCTTGCCTTTCTTGCATCCTTCCATAGCACGCTTACGTTGATCCTCCTCGTCGACATGGTCATCATGGGCTTCCAAGGGGAAGCCAATCCACTGTGACCTATCACCCGTGGTGTTCTTGGAGCCTTGAGGCCTTCCGCATTTTTTCTTCGGAGAGGAACTCGAGCTTGAGTCCCCACCCAGTCTCCTTCCAAGAGAGGGGCTCCATTTTTCCAGCTCCAGTCAGATTTCAGTATTTTCCCACGGCTTGATGTAGTCCTACACTCCTTGCATACCGATTTGGATCAAAGCCCTGCGAACTTCTTAACTATAGTTCGCACTCCATAAAAGAAACGGGAGTAAAGGGGGCTGAAATTCACACGAATGCAGCCAAACACCATTCGGGCAAACAAAGTCTTCCCCATTCCTGATCTAAGTACATTTCGACAACATAAAAGCATGTAAATTAGCACTCTAAGAACATGAAAAAAGAAGAATAGAAGAAACATAGACTGAAGAGAAGAAACACCAATATACATGGGAAACACCCCACACTCCAAAGCATCGAACCAATGTAGTAGTAATCTGCAATAAATACTGTTACAATTCTCTTGCAGGCTCAAAGCCTTTACATGTAAATTATATCGTGCTCTTTTGGAGGAAATCCAACAACATAACTTTATAAGGAAAAATTATCTTCATTTCACTCTTCGAGTAAACACCCATATTTATAGTGCTTCAAAATAGACACCTAAAAATGTCAGATGTCATCAGCATCTTTATTGCATGCATGCTTATTTTATCTTGCACATGCAAATTGAAACTTGCTAATTGTAAACAACTTGCGTAAGGCGTCCACTTAACAAGCAAGGCACATGCATGCATGTAAAGCGCCTACATATACAACTCTACATGTTTTAGCAATTTTCAAAATTGTCTCCTTCTCTTTAATAGTTCTAGATAAGCTAACTATATGTATTGACTTCAGCCAACTCATATGCGATGGGATGCCTATCTCCTAAAAAGGAGGAACCATGCCACTTTACATGTAAGATGACAACTTAAAGTGCCACACCCACAAATGACATCATTGGATGCACATGAAATTAATTACATAGGATATTAACAACATAATTTCAACAACAATAATTAAATAATCAATGCTAGAAAATCAAAGGTTGAGACACTTTATTCCTGACATTATCCCACTTGTAAAACACCTTTGAAGAGCCAATGAAAAATAAGGATTTTAATTTCTTGGAGCTAGTCAATAAAATAACATCACAATCAACCATGAAGCCACATGAATCTCCAACATCCTCTCCTACTCCAATAAGATACCTACAATAATATTAGATGTCCACCATATTAAGCAAAAATGCTTATAATATCCTCCAACATGCCACCTCTGAAAAATAAAGAACAATTCAAGGTGAAGATGCACCAATCCAAAGAATGCAAGCATCAAATCCAAGCGATAACAAAGGCTACAAGTTGTCACAACTCCAATGTGCTCACAAGCTTTACTAAAGCACTAATGTATCAAACTTCAAATATGTTATTAGGATACAACTCAAAAGTCCAAATTTCCTCCAAAATAAGATCATAAATAAATGTTGTATAATAGTTAAAATAACAATCACAATTGATTGTTTACATCCAACTAAAAAACCCACAAGACTAGAAAGAGCAACCACAATAAATGTCAATCCATTCAATCATCCATACCTCAAAGCTATCCAAAACATCAATAGAATGCATGCCGATTTGTAACCCATAAATTGCAATTACAGGCTCCATGTATAAAACTTCTCAATGTGAAACATACACATCCAAGAACTCCCATGGCATGAGTAATGCTGAATTTGAAAACAGATCACAGCATACCAAGTTTGCCAATCAATACTTATACTAAGGTGTGGTTAATAATTCAACCATGTAGTAACAAAGAGAAATCACAATGATCTACACATGCAACACAAAATGTTGCATAATCTTTGAGAACATGTCACCCAAGGCCATCATACTAAACCATGTGATCATGAACCTCCAAAAAGAAAAATTTGTAAAGCATACTTCAAAGTGCTGAGCTATGTCAAGTAAGATATTCTTCACAACCCCAAAAGAAAAAAGCTTTGACTACACCCAAATGTCCAATCTCATTAGATCTTGTGTGTGTGTGTGTGGATATAAGTCTCTCTAAACAAGAAAAATCAAACTTAAACCCATTCCCCAAAATAGGAAATCAACCAAATAACATCTCAAAAACTTCTTGTAGATCAAACCATACACTCAAGGAGATAAACATGTTAAACACTCCTCAAATGAATCCTTTAGAACTAGAAATCATAGCGTAAAACATAATGCATCTAAAAAAGAATGGGCTACGCCTTTCATATGATTATTATCTGCCAAGTAGACCAAGATTGCGAAATCAAATCACTCCTTCAAGATATACCAAATCTCACAAACTTTCTCCAATAACATCCTCCTCTCAAGTCCATCATGAACTTACATCCCTATCCAAGTGAAGGCTCCTTGGTATTCTTGTTGAAAACTCCAAATAGTAATCATCTCAACAAATGCCTCTCCCAAGTATCCATGAGCATTTGCAACTAATCAATCCATGCTAAAATCTAAACTCGCCACTACACTCTCATAAAGCACCCAACCACATGACCAATGTACTCAATACCATTCTCAAAATTTCAAGTATCAAGAATGCATCATAATATTATGACCTAACACATCATGCCAATGCTCTAATGTGCAATCAAATGTCCATCATGGCACAACACCGGATCCATTCTCTAAACCAAGGATCCCCTGTTAGAACTAAAAAGTCAAAAACATGACACCCCTTAACCAAAGACTCCAAGGATCCTCCTTGGCTAATTAGGAAGTCAACATTTCCACTCACAAGAAGATAACCATCTCATAATAATGGAACTAAGAATGTCAAAGAACTCTCATTGTAGCAACAAGATCCAAGATTTCCTCCATGACATTGGCAACCGTTGAAAAAGACTATCCATCACCAAGTGATGAATCCACATCATCATTAAAGCTCCTACAAAATCATGATATTGACCTCTCCAAGCATCATGATAAACAACATGCTACAAGTCCCATAATTGAATACCTAGGCACTCTAACATTCATCCTCTCATCTCAAGTCAATATATTGAATGCACAAATGGCCACTAACAAGGCCAACTAACAAAATTTGCATCAACAATGATCAATCTCATTGATATAGACAATCAATGTCCAAGTCATCCCACTACAACTAATGGATAGCAAATGCACGAACTACATAACTCAAAAGATCCCAAACAATGGAACATGCAAACTCATCGCATTAGTAACTTGAGATTACCAGGAATATAACATGTAGATTTCAAGACTCAAACACTAGATCACTAGCAAACTTGATTTGTCAACAAATCCACAACTAAATAACCATTATCCAAGAATTCATCAAGCAAACACTACAAAAAAATTCAGTGACTAATCATGTACCAACATATCTACATTGAGAAAGCTACAAACCTCCTCGCACTATACATGAAGCATTTGTGCAAAACTGTAACTTTCATCCAAAAATTCCCAAAGGGAATCATATTTTGAAAAATAGTTTATTTGTAGATCTACAAAAGCACAAGTTTTGATTAACAATGTAAAACCTGCAAAACCATTGTGTTGCTAACACATACAAATTCATATTCACTTATCATCTAAAAGACCAACAAGTTTGAAAATAGCAAAAGTTAAATTAGAATAGTGGAATAACATAGATAAGCATAACCATAGATTTTGAATGAAAAACCTAGAAAACCCTCAGATCAAATCAACATGAAATTGAGACATGCAAGTACAACCATCCAAAAAAGGAAGAAGAGGTTTGGAACTCAAAGCCCACTTGTAGGTCAACTCCACTACCACCATTATGTACAAAGCATATGGAGGAGCTAGGCTATCCAAAAAAAATAAATCATCCAATGATTAACTCCACAACCTACATGCATTCAAAGCTAATGAAATAGTTCCTTCCAATGCCAAGGACTAAAGCCAAGTACCTAACATAAGCACATCAAACCATCAGAACCCAAGTTTCTCCATATGATCAAAGAGTCAACAATAGACACCTAATATGAATATTTTGTTGCACACAACCACAAAATGAAAGAACAGCACCATGCATGAGGGTTATTATATACTGTAACGCCATAAAACGGTTAGTACGAGGGTTAGTCAAATCAACATAAAACTAAACCATTAAAAAGCATTATCAAGAAAGATTAAGCATAGAAGCATATTAGAGATAAAAACGAATAAACATTAAGACTTGACTCATGATGCTCCCTACGCCATTAGCTCTCCCTTGTTCCTCTCCTCTCCAAGTTCCCAAATGAGTGTAGCTCTCAGTAGCTTTTTGCACTATTTTTGGATGTCTTATGGAGATTCAAGAGTATGAAGTAAATGCTCATGAAAATGCAAACATGAACAAGCTAAGAAATGAGATATTATGTAACTAACTAAGATTAATTCTAGACCAAAGTGAATTATGCTAAATGCTCTATATCTAACAATGACTCTAAGATAAATGCATACAAGTTTTCAGGATCTGGATTATGAAGAAATGGGCTCTATTTATAAGAAAAATGGAGCAATGGATGGTTGAGATTGAGCAATCTCAACAAGGGTCAGGATTGAATGATTTGAGATCCATGTGAGGGCTTTCAACCCAATCCCAGGATGACAAGTGTCAATGTGAGATAGGTTGAGAGGAGAGGGAATAAGCATTAAATGCTTGACATGACCTGAGGGTTAACCTGGGAGGTAAGGTTAAGGTTAGGTTAGAGTTATCCATTGGATAAAGCTTTTATCCAAGGGGTAAACTCTTGTGCAAGGGTTAATTAATGACCAAGGGTAAAGATGAAGGTTGAGTTAAGGGGTCAAAGTCTCTAACCATGGGTGCAAGTGGATTTAACCATAAATGGTCGTGTAAGAGCTATTAATGGTTTGGAAGACTTTAGAGGTTAGCCATTTGAAGACTTCAAGCCTTAAATGTCTTTCAAAGACTTTGAGGGCTTTGAGAAGTGACTCCAAGTTGCTTAGGAATGTGACAATATTTAGGGGATGGATTAGGCTAATTAGGAAAGGGTTAGAAGAATCTAGAAGGGGGTTAGGATTGCAAGTGGGTTTTGTAGGAGAATGCAAGTGGGAGGAATTTTGGGATTTTAATTAAAATAAAATTAGTTTATTTCAACTTGTTGTTGCAACTTGCATTTGTAGGAAAATGCAAGTGGGGGGGGATTTATGATTTAAATAAATGTTTTATCTAATTTATTTAAAAGAGGAAAGAGGATTAAATTGAATAAATAAGATTTATTCATTTAATTGGGTGTGAATTTGGTTGAATGAATTAATTAAAATAAATTGAATAATTTATTTAATTAATAGAAGAATGTTTGAAGATGAATTAATTAAATATTAACTTAATTAACTGATGGCTTAGTGGATTTTTAATCAAATAAATAGCAAATATTCATTTAATTAAAATGGACATATTTATGTGACTACATTTGCCCCTCTTTGAGATGGTGCGATTTATCGCATCGTTTCAAAGAAAGAAAAACAGGTGTGAAGAAATGCCGCATAAAATGTTAATTTAATGGGTGGTATGCCCCCTCGAGAGATGGGTCGAATTTTTTTGAAAAATGAGATGATCTCTCGAAAAAAAATGAAAAGTGGAGGGGAGGTAGAATAGAAGAAATTAGAACTAATGATGAAAGAATGGGAGAAAATGGAGTGAATACGAAGAAACAATAAGACAACAAGTACCCTGAGGTCATGCAAGAGATACAGAACAGATGTAGTGTGTGGTTTGGATTGATGCTATACAATTGATCAAAATTGGTTGGACAATCTGGTGCAATCAGTTTAATTGCCCCGGTCAAGTCAAAGCGTGACAGTTGATGTCAGTTGGTCGCTTGGACAAGATAAAGCCTGAGTAAGTGAATCAAAGTGACCTGATGTGACTTAGACAATTGATGTAATTTCCCGATGAAGTCAAGGTATATGAAGCAAAATACTCGTTGAGACGTAGACAATTGATGTAATTGTCCGTTGGATTGTGTTTGATTGGTTGATCAATTGATAGTGTGTGCATGTGATGGATGGTTGGGGGGAATCATGGCAGCCTCGTTGAGACTAGGTCATTATGATAAATGCCTGATGTAGTCTAGGATTACTATGATCGATTACCTGTTGAGACCCGAAGATACTTGATTAGAGTATCTGTTGATAGTCTAGGTGTGTGGGAGTCGATGTATCTATGTAGATAGAGTAACTAGCTTAATTTTGTGGATGAGTGAGGATGGGAAGCGATGAAGGGATTAGGATGATGTTGATGATCCAGATAGGGAGGGTGAGGGGGGATTCGATGTTAGATAGAAGATATGGAGGACTAGGACTGAGTCCTATGGAAGAAGATGAGTAAAATAGAGTATGGATGGGTGGAATGCAATGAAATGCAATATATATAGATGAGATGAGATGACGATCCATAGTGCTCTATTTTCATCATTGAGCTTTAAAATGTTGTAAGAAAATACAAGCAACTTGACATAAAGATTCAAGATGACCAGAGTATTTCTTACATGGATTTGATATAGCAAGTTAATACAAGCAACTTGATATAATGGATCAAGTTGACCTGAGTATTGCTTGCGGAACAGACAAGGATTATCTCCTTTCATGCATGACTTGGATCGTCCTCCTTGATCTTAGGCTGATCATATCCTGAGACAAGTGCATACCGTAATAAGAGATAAAACCTTTATCCAGTTTGGATGAGGTAGGAGGAACCAAAGAAAGAGCATTGTACCTACAAACAAATAGTATATACATAAAGAATAAAGAATATGGATCCTTGGTAATGGTTCATACTCATATGGTCGAGGTATACGCTGTAGTCAACAAGCCGTAGTGATCTATGACTGTATTTTTGCCTATGATCACGTAGCTTAGTAAACTTCCCACGTAGACACCATTAGTACATGCCCCAGAACTTCATCGGAATAATGAGCCGAAGATACACAAACAATGCTGTAGGAACCTGATATAAATAACTAGCCCATAAATCAACCAAGTATTTGATAGCATAAACAGAATATTCTTGTCAAAGAAAATGTCATCTTGTCTTTGTTTTGTTAAGGAAGGATGCATCCTTGTTGAAGACAGTTTTGAGTGTTGATGTTGATTGTGTGGTCGATTGATAAGTGGTCATTTTGTGGAGTATATCACAATGTTTGTTTGGTATCTGCGCGGATGAGTATGTACAATGTGTTGCCAAGTTTTTGATTGATTTTTGATGTTTTCTGATGTTTTTGGATTTTGTTGATTTTGAATATTTTTGGTATTTTGATGATTGTTTTGAATGTTTTTGGATTTTGTGAGATAGTTTTGAATGTTGAACCCAATGAATCACAAGTAATGTAGAATCCACTTCCATCAACTAGATTAAGGGCATTGCCCCCAAGTTAGACATGACTATGAAAAAGCGGGATGCAAGACGCATGAAGTACTTTCTCTGATTGCAGATTTATAACAAGCCATGGTTGTGGACGGATGGATGTGTGTATGTAATGAATGTGATTGCAATGAGCCTGAAAGATAATGGAGCCATAGCCTTTACGAGTGGCGCCTGTTTGCCAGGTTTTCACCATCGTACTTACCCAAGTGCCACCAGAGTGGTTGTTCACCGTTTGGATGTATGATCTTTCTTTACTATTTTGATGTTTTTGTATTTTCTTTAGGACATTTATCTGAATGTTTTTGGATTGTTTTTCTGGTATGTAGGGGAGCCTGATGCTCTGTACAGCTTAGGTATAAAACCGTTTGCGATGCATGTTGTTGATTGGATCTGCGAGCGGTTCTCCTTCTGAAGTAGCCAACTGATATGCCCCGGACCCAAATACAACAGTGATAACATATGGACCTAGCCAGTTTGATTCAAACTTTCCCTGATGTTCTATGTTTGCTTGGTTGCGAGGATTCTCTCGGAAAACAAGATCACCTACCTCAAATGTACGAGGTCTAACTCGGTGATTGTAGCTTCTGCTCATGTGCTGCTGATAGGCTTTGAGATGGTTGTATGCAGCTTGTCACTTCTCATCAAGTAACTCTAATTCCTGAAGACGGGATACTCTATAGGCTTCGTCATCAATGGGGTTATGCAAGGAAACTCGTAGGTATGGTATTTCGACCTCAATAGGTAAGATAGCTTCTGCACCATAGACCAATGAGTAAGGAGTTGCGCCTGTAGGGGTTCGAATGCTAGTTCGATATGCCCATAGTGCTGGATTCAGTTGAACATGCCAATCACGGCCGACATCATTGACTATCTTCTTGAGGATTCTTAATATGTTTTTATTTGATGCTTCGGCCTGACCATTGCCTTGTGGGTAATAGGGGGTGGAAAAGCGATGCTGGATGTGAAATTTCTCACAAAGTTCACGGACATCTTGATTCTTGAAAGGAAGCCCATTATCTGTGATGATGGATATGGGTACACCATATCGGCAGATGATGTAATTGAGGATGAATGAGGCGATCTGCTTGCCGGTAACTTGGGTAAGTGGAACAGCTTCGATCCACTTTGTGAAATATTCAGTGGCGGTAATAATGAATTTATGGCCGTTAGATGAAGAGGGATGGATTTTACCCACAAGGTCAAGGCCCCATTGACAAAAAGGCCATGGTGTTGTGATTGGTTGCAATTCTTGTGCTAGTGCATGTATCAAGTCTCCATGAATTTGGCATTTCTTGCACTTCCTGACAAAGTAGTAGGAGTCTTTTTCCATAGATGGCCAATAGTATCCATTGCGTAGGAGTTTCTTGGCTAGTGACGGACCGCTTGCATGAGTTCCACAAATTCCTTCATCTACCTCTTCCAAGGCCTTTGTTATCTCATCTTGTTCCAGACATCGAAGGAGAGTACCATCAAGACTGTGTCGGTATAAGGTTTCGGCAATAATGGTATATCGAGCAGTTTGGCGAATGAAGGTTTTACGTTGGTTATTCGATTGGTTAGGAGGAAGGGTGTGATCGCGAAGATAGGTGTAGAACTCACCGTACCATGGGGATTCAAAACCGACAAGGCGACATATTATCCCGGATTCAGGGATATCATAAGCAGGGATCCAAAGTTGTTCTACCAAGAACTCGTAGCGTGTTGAATTCTGCGGAAGATCTAGGAGAGATGCGATGGTAGCCATAGCGTCAGCAGCTCGATTCTGATTTCTGGGTATTTGCTCAAAGGTTATAGTAGTAAATGATGCCTTTAGACTGTCCACCATTTGCTTGTATGGCATGAGTTTATCATCCTTGGTCTGATATTCATTGGTTGCTTGTCGAATGACTAGTTGGGAATCTCCATATACTTGCAACTCTTGTAAATTCCATTGTACGGCTAGCCTAAGTCCTGTGATCAAGGCCTCATGCTCTGCTATGTTGTTTGTGCATGGAAATGTGACCCTGTAAGACTTCGGGATGTTGTCACCTTGAGGTGTGATAAACAGAATGCCTGCCCCCGAGCCATGTCTAGTGTATGAACCATCAAAGTATAGCTTCCATGGTTGTGTTGTTGTGATCATGAATATCTCTTCATCTGGAAAATTGGAAATGAGAGGATGATCGCCTATGAGTGGTGCATCGGCCAACTGATCTGCAATTACCTGCCCTTTGATAGCCTTACGGTCCACATACTCGATGTCAAATTCACTTAGAATCATCACCCATTTGGCCAAGCGGCCTGTCAATGTTGCTTTGCTAAGTGAGTACTTGAGTTGATCAATCTTTGCAATGAGCTGCACTTTATGTGTCAACGGATAGTGCCTCAGTTTAGTGGCTGCCAAGATTACTGCTAGGCAAGCTTGCTCGATAGGTGTGTAATTGAGTTCATAGCCGACCAATGTGCGAGAGATGTAGTAAACAACACATTATTTCCCTTCTGCATTATGTTGTGCCAGTAGTACACCCAATGTTGTATTTGTTGCTGAAATATAGAGTAATAGGGGTCTACTTGGATCCGGTGGTATCAACAATGGTGTATTCATGAGATAATCTTTAAGCATTTGGAATGCTTGCTAGGATCTAGCATCCCACTGAAAGCGAATGTTCTTGTGTAGCAGGTGTGTGAATGGGTGACACTTATCAGCCAATTGTGCAATGAATCTTCAGATGGATTGAAGGCGTCCTTGTAATGTCCTTAGCTGACTGATATTCTTTGGCGGTGGCATGTCCATGATTGCTTTTACCTTTGCTGGGTTGACCTCAATACCTTTGCTTGAGACAATGTATCCTAGAAGCTTCCCGGAGGTTACTCCAAAGACACATTTCTTTGGGTTGAGTCGAACATGGTATTGTTCCAGTCTATCAAAGATTTTATCTAAAATGTCGAGATGCCCTTCTCTAGTGAGTGATTTTGCTAGTAAGTCATCAACATAATCTTCCATCATAGTATGCATCATGTCATGAAAGATGGTGATCATTGCTCGTTGATAGGTCGCTCCTGCATTCTTTAGACCGAAAGGCATTACATTCCAGCAATATGTGCCCCATGGACATGTGAAGGTTGTCTTATGTTGATCCTCTAGTGCGATTTTGATCTGATTGTACCCTGAAAAGCCATCCATGAGTGAAAGCATGGCATGTCCTGCTGTCAGATCTACTATGATATCGATATTTGGTAGGGGGAAGTCATCCTTAGGACATGCCTTATTCAGATCTCTAAAGTCAGTACAAATGCGGATGCCCCCTTTTGGTTTGCCAACAGGAACAATGTTGGAGATCCAGTCTGCATAATCAATTGGTCTAATGAAACCAACATCTAGGAGTTTCTTGAGTTCTGTTTTGACAAGTACTGCAATCTGAGGATGCATCTTGCGAAGCTTCTGCTTGACAGGTTTGGCTCCTTCTGCTATGGTGAGGTGATGCATGACTAAATCTGGATCAAGATCGGGCATGTCTGCATATGACCATGCGAAGTTAATCTGGCGCTTCTGGAAGAATTCGACAAACTTGGGTTGTTCCTCTGGAGTTAGAAGAGATGCCAGATGTATGAGGTGAGGAGTTTCAGGAGTCCCCACATTGTATTCTTTGGTTTCTTCAATGAGAATCGTTGATCGTTCCCGCTGTGTGCTACAGGGAAGGATGTCAAACCCTTCATCCTCAGGCGCCTCAGAGAGGTTTTCACCATTGGATACGCTCTTTCTTTTTACTTTTGTTGAATCAAACAATGCCACGATGTGGTTTTCACTGGAAGATCCATGTTTTATCGTTATATTTTTGCAGCTGAAAGGTTTGGCATCCACCCCAAAGTATGTTGCGCTATTTAGTTCTATGGCGAATCCAACTTTGTGATCCCCACTTGGTAGGTTATCCCTTAATTCCAAAAAGTCAATGATGGCCTCATCGTTTTGGAAGAGGTCAAGACATGGGGGATTTGGTTGGTTCCATTCGATGAGTTCAGGGTGGATAATGGGCATTACTTCATCGATTAGGTTAAGTGTGTTAGATGTATCGGAGAGGGTTAAGACGTTGTGGTGAAGGTCGTTGATGGTACTCTCCCTGTCAGAATCAGGCGTAGGATGAGACGTAGGGTATGTGGAAGATGTTTCCAGCTCAGGAACCCAAGAGGTCTTTATCTATGCTTCTCCGTAAACAAGGATGTCTTTGTGTGGTGGAGGTAGTGATGTGTCTTCCTCATCTGAAGTATTAAGCTGGATAGAATCAAATTCCCACTCATGTGAGTCAGTCTCTGATTCACTTTCCAGTATCCGATTACTATACCATACTAGGATGTCCTTTGAGTTAAATACTACAAGTGTGATTGGTTGATGTACCTTTGTAGATGAAATGATCGATGCTGCAGGAAGGTCGATGGGGATTAAGGAATCCAATACGGGGAGTACCAGTAGTGTTGACTCAGTTGCTTCTACTGGAACTGCTGGTGTCGTAGATGCTACTGCAGGTTCTGATACAGTTGTTGCTGCTAATGGTGCTATTGATGTTATTGCTGCTGCTAATGGGATTACTGGTTTGATTGGTGGGATGATTGGCATTGTAGATGGTTGTGCTAGGATTTTAAGCCTTGGTGGGGCAGTTGCGATGGTGTTTGATGCTGCGTTGATAATGAAAGGTGTCTTCTTTGCAATAGGCTGACATAATGGTTTGTTGGGTTTTCCTTTGAATTTGAGTTTAGGAAAGATCTCTTTTTCAAAGCCTAGGCCTGTATTACCTTTGGGCTTTAATTCCGGCAGCAGAGGTTCATGTCGTCCTTGTTTGCAATATCCCAAAGCACTCTGACCATCATACCCCATTCTTTGCATAATGAGGAGACCTTTGCCATATTGATCTGTGGGAAGCTTAACTTGCGGTATATCAGTGGTGATGGGATCTTTATAGATCCATTCCACTAAGTCCTCATCTTGTGTTTCTTCTTCTTGACTCTTTCCAAGGATGAAAGGCATCAAAGAACATGTTGGCGTGATTAGTGGTTGCTGAAGTAACTGTTGTGGTTTACCATGTGTTCTAGGAGAAGTGGGCATTTGTCCCACACAAAAGAGTTGACTCAAATTGTATTCCCTAGGACCTTCCTATGCTATTTTCATCTTAAGTTTTTCTTGCTTTGGTATAGTGGTGTTCGAACTAGCAAGAGAGGCGGGACTTATATATGATGTGGAGGAAATGGCTTCTCTATTTTTAGGAACAGTAATCTCTAGTTGATGGTTGATATTATGGCAATATGCAAAGGGATTTGCATCGCCCAAAATTGTGATCTCTACACCATTATGTGGGAACTTGATACATTGATGGTAGGTAGATGGAATGGCTTGCATGGCATGTATCCAAGGTCTTCCTAACAATAGATTGTATGGTAGAGGAAGGTCCAGAACCTGACAGATGATGTGTTTTACCACAGGGCCCACTCGGATTGGTAGTACCACAACTCCTTTGGAGGAACCATCTGCATCGTCATAGGCTTTGATTGTGATCTTCTTGCGAGGATCCACAGATTCAATGGCATATCCCAATGCTGTGACCAACTGTAGTGTACAAATATTTAAGCCTGCTCCATTATCGATCAAGACTCGCTTGATCCTGTGCTGGTTGATAAAGCCTTCAATATGTAGCGAAGCATTATGAGGTTGCTGGAAGGAAGAGTTGTCACTTTTGGAAAAAGTGAGACAAGGTGATGACTTTAGACTTCCAACCATGGCTTGAAATTGGTTTATATTCAGGTTTGCAGGGACTGACGCCTCTTGGAGTGCTTGATCCAAGATAGTTTTATGAGATGGCAATAGGTGCAATAGCTCTAAAATGGATATAAGCGCAGGCGTTTTGTCTAATTGTTCCATAAGATTGTACTGCTTTGGGATGGAGGTGGTGCCTTGTGGAGCTGCCTTTATGGTAACCTTGCCGCAACGTGTAACAACATTGCAATTGGAGTTGGGATTTTTGATGGTTATAGTTGCAACTTGTTCACTGGCATCATATAGGTGATTTACAGTGTAATTATATGCAGCCTGCGTATAATTAGTGGTATCAGTGCCTCTCCTAGAAGTGGAAGGACCCCTTTGATCTTGTGATGGAAGTGGATTTTTGAACATCAGATGATCATTGTTTGTTGTTTTTGGGCCATGCCCTTCGATTTCAATTTCACCTCGGTCAATAAGATCCTGAATAAGATCTTTCAATCGGTGACAATTACTTGTCTTGTGTCCTCTCCCTTGGTGGAAATCACAGTGTTTAGTATCTCTCCACCATGCAGGTTTGACTTGAGGCTCATAGTTTGATGTTTTAGGTAGAGTGACCAAATTTTGAGGAATGAGTTGTCGCAATACTGTTTCAATGGGTTCTCCTAAGGGAGTGTATGTTTGTTTTTATTTTTGTTGACGAGGTCTAGGTTCATCGTGAGATGTGATGCGACCTTGATTTGAAGGAACATTTGTGTTATTCTGAGGTGGAGGATTCTGTCCTGCAAACCGAACGACAGGTTGTGCACTTTTTATAGTCCTAGCATCCACAACCCCATCGTTGATGATATTCTTATTTTTGTTCCAGAAGCTTGGTTTATCACTATTGAAGCGTGGGCGAGGACTATCCTTTTGTTCATTATAGATTTTGATAAGTCCTTTCTTGATGAGGGCCCGTTCACATTTCAAACCCTTGGTGATCATGTCATTAAAAGAGTCTGTCTTTGACATCCAGGTGAAATTTCATTTCTTCGTTTAAGTTTGAAATGAATATTTCCAGTAGTTCTCGTTCAGGTAACTGAAGAGAACGTCTGCTAGACATTTGACGCCATCGTTGCAGGAATACTGAGAATAGTTCACCTGGTTTTTGTTTAGTGTTGCACAGATCAGCCATGGTGATGTCGCGTTCAATGTTATGAGAGTAATGAGCTAGGAACTTCTGGATGAGTTCCTCAAATGTTCTAATGCCACCTGGTAGTCAGGAAAACCATGATGTGGTTGTTCCGCCCAAGCTTTGGGGAAAAAGGCGCATTAGGTATGTGTCTTCATATGCCACTTTGAGGCAAGCAGAATGAAATTCTCTGACATGATCACGAGGATCTCCCTTTCCTCTATATTTTTTGAATTTGGGTGTTTCAAATCCTCATGGAAAGGGTGGCATATAAAGATTCCTATCAAAAGTATAGGGATAGATGTCATTGAGTGAGAATTGGTTAGTTTTGACACCACTATGAAGTTGTTGGGCGAGATTCTCAACTTGTTGCGGCAACATCTCCATTTCATTTGGAGGAGGAGGTGGTGGGTTACCTCGAGGAATGTTATATTTGATGGGATCTCTACCTCTTTCCTCTTCATGGTGACTTTGTCGTTCTGATGCTTGTCTTAATTGGGCAAGATCAAAGTCAGAGGGGAGTTTTGCTCCTTCTTGAGCGAGCTTTAAAAAGTGATCTTGAGTATTTCGTCAAAAAGTCTGTTAAAGAGAGGGTTATGCTGGACCCTTTCTATTGTTGCAGGAGTGGGAGTACTTGGTTTTTCGTCATTTGCATTTCCTCCAAGTGCTTCTTGAAATTCATTGAGATTTTCCTCTTCTTCTTCTTCAATTTCTATTTCTCGTTGCCTTGACTGTGATCGGGTTTGGGCCATTTTGTTTACAAGCTTTTGTTGAAGTCGGGTGAAAATGATGATGAGTTTATTGATGAAATGAAAGATTGATGGTTGGTGAAGTGTTTGGCGTATGGATCTCTAACACTTAAAGGTGGATGTGACCAAAATTCTTTCTGGAATTGCTTGTTGTGTTTGATAAGGTTTGATGTGATAAGGTTTAGAGAAATCTGAGATGTGTTACAGATTTAACTACCTAGTAATGAGAGGATTCACTCATACACTAGTTTTAACCTGCGTAGATATGTCTCTTAGGATGAGCTTATCCTAGATGTAGAAACAATCTAAAAAGTGATTTGGTTGTGTTTGATTCAAGCAATATCTAAAAAGAGAATTTTAGGACAAGAACCTCTTAATGTTTTGAGAGTTGAAAGATGGATTGATGATGTGAATGTGAGAATGGATGTTTAACTTCAATAAAAGCTTTGTGTCACAAATGGAACAAACTCTACCTCTTCCCTTTCAGGTGTTGGTGATATTTCTCGAGCTATGTTGTATGTGATACAGATGTTTGGGAAAAAGTTGGGATTAATCTTACCTCCTTGGTTTTTGTGATAACTCAAAGCTCTATATTGCATAAAAGCTCTGTGGTTCAATGACTTTGAATCAAATTCGTTTGTTTTGCCTTGAAGGTAGAGACACATGTGACGTAGAAAAACTCTATGGGAGACAAAGATTTGTCTATTTAGATAGAAGAATTTCTCCTTTTGATCAAAGCCTTTGAGCTCAATGGTCTTCTTTTCAAGTTGATATTCTGATGACGTTTCTTCTTTCGCAAGATGTGAAGAATGGTCATAAAGTTTGATACTTTTCTCTTTGTTTTTGATCTTCTTTTTTTCTTTTTTTCTTTTTTTCTTTTTTTCTTTTTTTTTTTTTTTTTCTTTTTTTCTTTTTTTTTTTTTCTTTTTTTCTTTTTTTTTTTTTTTCTTTTTTTCTTTTTTTTTTTAAATATATTTTTGGTTGTTTTGAAAAATGTTTGGTTGGATGAATACTTGTTTTGATTTTTGGATTTTTTGATGTTTCTTTGACAAGAAAACAAAGCAAGCACACAAACACAAGAATGTTGCCTCAAAGGCGCAAATGAGTATGGGTCTAGATCAACCCAATCCTTGGACTTTTTATGACCCTTTCCTTTAAGTGTATTTTAGGTGCTTTTCTTTCCAAAGCCTGAAGTCGGCTCAATTTGTACTTGGTCTTTGACTCAAAATGAAAACACTTCAAACACTTTGTATCCCTAAGGTCAAATGGCCAGTTGTGATAAATTCAGCCCACATCTTGATATTTCTTCGACTTTGGTACTACATACCTTATGAATCCCACCGTGGCAGGTAAGGATGTGATATACTAAGTCTTGCACGAGCATAACAAATAGATGATCCCTATGATTGGGGAGTCACCACTTTCATCAAGCCACAAGTGACTTTTCAAAAAGCTATGTTTCTACTCAAGGAAATATGTATGGTGAGTATCTTGGGAGCAAAACCATCTATGCTCTTACACTGAATTATATCACAAATATCCTCAATCAATAGAACGGGTGGGCTACTACTTAAAGGTGTTTAGTAATGTTCGATATTTTTGGACATAAGTTCATTCTGCAATGACTCGCTTAAGAGCCTTGTAACTTGTGGTGGGGCCCATTTGTCCTTTCGGCAAGTTACACTGTAGGAACAACTATACCCAAAGCTACAGCTTTCGCTCTCACCTGATTTCTATAGCAGCTCGAAGGATTTACCGCACGAGGTCGTTCCCAAGAGCGATTGATCTCTTGGCAGGCCTCTCTTAAAAAGATAAAATTTTGAGTGTTGCTAACACTTTTCTCTTGCACCTAGGACCATGAAAGCCAAGGGAGAGGATAGTGTGTGTTAGAAGTAGGACCACTCGACAAACTTTTTGCACAAGTGTGCCAAACACAAAAGACACTTGTTCTTTTTAACCCATCATCGCAATGTGATCTATTTGCTACTTGGAGATGTTGCTCCAACAACCATGGTGTTCTTTGTAGCCAAGATAGCAAAATGAAGTGTTCATTTTTATCCAAGATTGTAAAATGATTGTTCTTTTTAAACTTTGAAAAATAGCAAGTGGATTGTTCTTTTTAGCCCATATCGCAAGACGTGAATGTTCGTTTTAGCCAAGATTGCAAGAATGATAGTTTGCTTTAATCCAAAATAGCAATGTGCAATTGTTCGTTTTAGTCCATATGGTAAGATGTGTTTGTTCTTTTTACCCAAGATTGTAGCAAAATGACAATGTGATTGTTTCTTTTAACTGATTTTGCAAGATGTGAATGTTCTTTTTAACCAAGATTGCACAATGTGATTGTTCATTTTAAACCATTTGTTGAAAAAAACGAAATTGCCTATCCAAGGATTGATCAATTTTGCCTCATTAAATAATTTAAAGAAAATATTGCAATTTCAACATCTTCAAACCCTGCAAGACAATTTGTTAAAAATACGCTCCGTGATGTCCTGCACAAGATGTAAACCCAAAATTAGTCTCTAAAGTCAAAAATAGATTGATACTATCGAACAAATTAACATGTTGCGAAATATTAATCTAAAAAATTAATCTAATCACACTTATCAAAATTAGACTTAAAAAATAAAATAAAATCTAAATAAAAGAACAAAACTTAACTACCAAACTAAAATTTAAAAATTAATTAACAAACTTAAGTTTAAAAACTAATTTACAAAAATAAAATAAAAACTAACTAATTAAAAAAAATTAAAACTAACTAAATAAAAGAAACTAATTAAAAACTAACTAATTAAAAGAAACTAATTAAAAACTAACTAATAAAAAGAAACAAATTAAAAACTAACCAAACAAAAGAATCAAATTAACTATCTTTACAGACTATTATAAAAGCTATTCTAAATTAGAAAAACAAGGTAAAAGGAATACTCCTTTAGCCTCATCCACGTGGGCCTTGAAAGATGTTTCCAATTTTTTTTAGTTTTTAAAAGAACCTTTTTGGTAGGATATGCTTAAAATGGATTTGTTGAAAAGACTTTAGAAACTCTCCACCAAATGCTATTTGCAAGCACTGTTTGAGAGAACACCTCAAGGAGATATTATATCATGGAATACATGACTTGCAAGATATACGCAAAAACAATTTATTGAAAGACTTTAAAAACTTTCATATAAATGTAATCATCATCCCTGCTTGTCCTTCCTGTTCGTGCTGACAGAAAGCAATGGTCTTGTTGAATAAAGCGTTGAAGAAGGCTTTTAAAAAAATTTCAAGCAAATGCAATTTCTTTAGGTGTAAAGCCGTATTCACTGATTTGTGCCTACGAGACAAAGCAAACAAGGAAAATGGACAATATAAGGAGAACACCGCTATCTTATGCTTTTCGATCCAGCCACAGAATATTGCAAAGTTTTGTGAAATGTTGAAGTTGCTAATGCCCTGGTCGACATACAAGAAATGTTTGAAAGCAGAGAGCAATGCACAGTTTAGCAGAATGCTTCAAAGAGATGCCATCGCAGGGACAAAAATGATAATCGGTAAAAATAAAGTGAACCAATACACCAAACCAACTCTGTTAGAAACAAAAACTGATAGCGATATGTGAGAAATCAGACAGGCAACCCAAAGCATCTCAATAATGGAGGAATCTAAAGATGGAAAGTACGAGATCCTTTGCCATGGCGTGCAGAGGAGTTTTGGAAACTAGGTATGGGCATCGACTAAAACAAAAAGGATAGCGGGTGTTTGTTTAAAGTTGCATCAATATCCATCAAAACATAAAGGAAAGTCGATTGATCTAGAGAATGTGGAAAAGAACCAACACATAGTATGGCAAGTCAAACCAATATAAATGACAATTCAAATGTTCATGTCAGGTTCACCAAATGTAACACCATAAAACGGTTAGTCCGAGGGTTAGTCAAATCAACATAAAACTAAACCATTAAAAAGCATTATCAAGAAAGATTAAGCATAGAAGCATATTAGAGATAAAAACGAATAAACATTAAGACTTGACTCATGATGCTCCCTACGCCATTAGCTCTCCCTTGTTCCTCTCCTCTCCAAGTTCCCAAATGAGTGTAGCTCTCAGTAGCTTTTTGCACTATTTTTGGATGTCTTATGGAGATTCAAGAGTATGAAGTAAATGCTCATGAAAATGCAAACATGAACAAGCTAAGAAATGAGATATTATGTAACTAGCTAAGATTAATTCTAGACCAAAGTGAATTATGCTAAATGCTCTATATCTAACAATGACTCTAAGATAAATGCATACAAGTTTTCAGGATCTGGATTATGAAGAAATGGGCTCTATTTATAAGAAAAATGGAGCAATGGATGGTTGAGATTGAGCAATCTCAACAAGGGTCGGGATTGAATGATTTGAGATCCATGTGAGGGCTTTCAACCCAATCCCAAGATGACAAGTGTCAATGTGAGATAGGTTGAGAGGAGAGGGAATAAGCATTAAATGCTTGACATGACCTGAGGGTTAACCTGGGAGGTAAGGTTAAGGTTAGGTTAAAGTTATCCATTGGATAAAGCTTTTATCCAAGGGGTAAACTCTTGTACAAGGGTGAATTAATGACCAAGGGTAAAGATGAAGGTTGAGTTAAGGGGTCAAAGTCTCTAACCATGGGTGCAAGTGGATTTAACCATGAATGGTCATGTAAGAGCTATTAATGGTTTGGAAGACTTTAGAGGTTAGCCATTTGAAGACTTCAAGCCTTAAATGCCTTTCAAAGACTTTGAGGGCTTTGAGAAGTGACTCCAAGTTGCTTAGGAATGTGACAATATTTAGGGGATGGATTAGGCTAATTAGGAAGGGGTTAGAAGAATCTAGAAGGGGGTTAGGATTGCAAGTGGGTTTTGTAGGAGAATGCAAGTGGGAGGAATTTTGGGATTTTAATTAAAATAAAATTAGTTTATTTCAACTTGTTGTTGCAACTTGCATTTGTAGGAAAATGCAAGTGGGGGGGATTTATGATTTAAATAAATGTTTTATTTAATTTATTTAAAAGAGGAAAGAGGATTAAATTGAATAAATAAGATTTATTCATTTAATTGGGTGTGAATTTGGTTGAATGAATTAATTAAAATAAATTGAATAATTTATTTAATTAATAGGAGAATGTTTGAAGATGAATTAATTAAATATTAATTTAATTAACTGATGGCTTAGTGGATTTTTAATCAAATAAATAGCAAATATTCATTTAATTAAAATGGACATATTTATGTGACTACATATACTATCAAACATGAACTCTTTATCAATATCATATCAAATAAGAAAACATGATCAACTCCATAATACTCCACCTTCTCCATCCTTCAAATGTTTGTTATCTCTTGAAAACAAGATCATTTGCAAGACCACCACTTGAACAAGGACTAATAATCATCCAATTCCTTCCTACAAATTCCCTAAAGCTTGTCAGGCTAAATAATCACAACAAAAGAAATACCCATAAACTTAAAAACCATCAAACCAACACATGCAAGTTCATAGGCCACAAAACTTAGCTCTGATACCAATTGGAAAAAAAAAAAATCAAAAAATCACAACAAAAGAAATACCCTAAACTTAAACACCATCAAACCAACACATGCAAGTTCATAGGCCACAAAACTTAGCTCTTATACTAATCGAAATGGAAAGATGAACCTAGTCTACACCTTTTGATATCTTTTTGTTCCCTTCTAATTAGCTATTTAACTTGATACAAGTGCATACTATTATGCTTTGAAAGTGGAAATAAACATAGTTTTGCACACATTAACCCTTAGATGAAAGATCGTGTAGTTTGCATATCTAAGTGAATTTTGGTAGCATAACATATAAATTAACACTTTAAGAACATAAAAGAGGAATAGAAGAAACATAGATAAAAGAGAAGAAATATCAATATACATGGAGAAAACCCTTTTGGGTAAAAATGGAGCATCAGATCAATGTATTAATCAATAGTAGATTCAAAGCCTTAACATGGAGATTATTTTTTGCTCTTTTGGAGAAAATCCAACAATGTAATCTTGCAATGAATAATTCTCCTCACTTCACTCAAGCAAACACACATATTTATAGTGCTACAAGATAAATACCCCCCAATAACATAATCTTGCAATGAATAATTATCTACATTTTACTCAAGAAAACACCATATTTATAGTGCTACAAGATAAATACCTAAAAATGCCACGTCGTCATCTTCTTCATTGCATGCATGCAAGACTAAAGATGAACATGCAAGGTGTCTATCTTATCCTGCATATGCAAACTAAAGCCTACTAATTGTAAAGAACACTTGCAAGGTGCAATGCATGTATGCAAACTCAACCTTTGCATGAAAAGTGCCTATATGCACAACTCCACCTATTTAAGTAATTTATTAAATTGACTCTTCAATAGTTCCACATGAGTTAACTATCTAAATTGATTTCAATCAACTCTATTGGTGTTCCTTGGAATGTTGTTTTGTGTGGAGATTAGCTGTGTGCATTAGTGATCGCCATGCTTGGGGTGTCAGATTTATTCCTCACTAGTACTACTCTCATAGTGCCTGCGTACACATCCTCAAGTTCAATTGTAAGAGATTTAATGCTTTTTGAGGGCTTTTTCGTTGATTAAATATTTATTGTTATTTGTTTTAGCAATACAATTGGATTTATTCATCTCATTTGTTTGTGGTCATCGTTATCTCCCAGGTCTCTACATTTATTAGATTCTGATAAAATGCACCAATTAAATTATCAACATCCCCCTATAAGAATGATGTTAATAAAGAAAAATCTGATAATAGGGTTGAAAGAAAAAAAAATTAGAGGCAGTGGTAGGGCAATCCATTGAAGTATCAGTATCCTCAAAATTTGTAACGCTTAATGATGGATCCTGCAAGGAAGAGAGGACAAATCATGGAGACCAAGGTAAGCACTCTTCAAGGAAACTGGTCATATCCCCAAATCCTGATATGTTGCATGCTATAAACAAGGAAAATTTTAGGCTTAAAAATAATTTTCTTTATTGCTATAAATAATGATAGATTACTTGCAAAAAAGTTTATAGATCAACTATTTAAAAATATCTGGAATAAGAAACAAGGAATACAGTTTTCTTTTTGCCTTATGATTCAAAAAAAATTATTTAAAATTTTTTTTAATCATATTCAAAAAACATGAAATGCAATGGAAAATTATAGAAAAGCAATTCTATACCATTGGTGATATAGTATTTAGGGCCATTTCATGGTTTCCTGATTTGATAACTGAGGAAGTTTTGGCCCTCTACTACCCAAGGTGCATCATGGTGAAAAATATCCCCAGCAATCATGCATCTTTTTTCCTCAACTGATATCTCAATTTGGAAAAGTTTTAAAGGTTGAACATACAAAATCCACCATTGTGCACATGGATGTGAGAGCCCTAATCACATTGGCTCCCAATGTGGATATCCCAAAGAATTTAAATTGAATTTGGGGATAAATCCTTAACGTGTGGCATTTAAGTGCTTGGTGGTTTGAATGCTTACTTCCTTTGTAGGAAGAAGGGCATCAAAGACATAATTTTCCCATTAAAAGAAATGATAGAAATACCAGACCACTCCAAAAAGATGTTAGTAAAGGCACATCTTTTTATAATCACATTGGAAACCCTAGTGTTAGTAGTGTTGGAATACTAGGATCACTGAGAGGGGGGGTGAATCAATTATCAATATAATAAAAAAGACTCTTTAATCAATAAAACTTTAACACAATGATATTAGCATTTGTAGCAGATCATAGGACATTATCAATAACATTTAATGAAACAATCAAGACAATCAAAAACACAAATTCAACACCATGAAACCAATATTTGAGTGGAAAACCCCTAAGGGTGAAAAACCACTATGAACAAGTCTATATTAGGCCTCACTGGCAAAATCCAGAGCACCAACTCTAGGAGCACCAACCCCTTACAAGTTTTAGGAGAACCCACTCCAAGGAACACCAATCCCTTACCAAAAAAAAAAAAAACTTAGAACAATACAAATTCAGAGGGTTACCCTGTTTCAATACAAAGCAAACTAATATATTGCTTCTCTTCCAATTATTCTCAAACAAATTATCTCAAAGACCAAGTCTCTATTCTACAACACTTCACATTAACAAACTACCCTTCAAGAAAGTTTTCACAGTCACTATTCTGCTATAAATCTCCTCTTTATGAATAATTTTGCAATCAATCTAAAAACAATTGAATATACAATGCCTGACTGTTCCAAAAATCTTTGACACATTGTTCCAATAACTCTCACTGTCAAACCCTCACTATTAAATCCTCGCTGTCAAACCCTCATTATCAAAACCTCATTGTATCAAAAATCACTTCATCATGAAACCAAATGCTCAAACAATAAATCAGCATTGTTCCTTTTTAATCGACTTCTACAACAGTCATCAAAATGGTGTTTTGTTTTTTCATAAAATGATTGTCGCTCATTTGATTTTATCATTCAACCTATTTTCTTCTAATCGATCCATTTTTCATTCGTAACACCCCAACCTCATCATCCCACAACATAGATTTCATGTTGGTATTGTGTAGAGAACAATTATCAAATTGTCGATCAGCAAACTAGTCGTTAAAAAAGCATTTAAACTTTAACTTTTAAACCCAAGTATTAATATGAACTAAGAATGTGACTTTATTAATTGTCTTCAAGAGTATTATGGTAACAAATGATTATCATTTGTTAAGACACTAAACACTTGCAATAATATCGTCAAAGTTATGTCATTTAATTTGTTGTCACTTAACTTTGTCCCTCTTGTTTCCTGTGCTACAGGAGATAGAAACTTCAATGCACGTCATAGATTTAAGTGTGTAACTTAGTATAGTAGTCATGAAGATCATTATTACGACCAAGATGATTAACATTGAGTCCAAAAAAAACTTTGCAGTGATCATTAACAACGCAATTATTATGACTGTTGTTGTTGCCATAATGACAGAGTGCAGAATGAAGTGCTATCAATATGTATTCATGCCTTACCTTTGTCACCTTATAATAACAACAACCAACTCATAACAAGGGCATATTGTTATTTCTTTCACTTACATATCTTACTCTTCAATCACACTTATTGACATCAATGACAAACATGCCAAAGCCAACAAGTAGTGCTCCTTCTGGAAAACTCATTGATCCCCTGGTCCTAATTAACTCCTTAGATCTCATTTCTATCACCCCACCTAAGGTTTCCAATCATTTTGTACCCAAACCCATTTCTTCTATCTCAAAAGTTTTAGTTTCTTCTCATGTTATTGCTCAACTTGATTGGGTTGCCTTACCAATGCTTGGGTTTATATATTCTCAAGGGGTTGACACCAATTGTATTTTAGGGGCTTCTCTTTGTGTTTCACAACCAACTGCTTTTGTTCCAACTCCCTCCTATCTCCCCACTCCAACCATTGGTTTAAAAAAGAATGCCCAAGCACATGTAGTTGATGGAATCATATAAAGGATTGCCAAAGTAAAGGAAGATAAGAAAATATGATCTTAGAGTTAGGGAATGATGCCCTAAATAAAGAATGTATTTAGAGTGATCCTCTTAATAAGTTAATAAAGGTTTTTGAAGGGAGTCAAAATAAATCCCACACATCTTTGTACCAATTATATTGATTCTATAGTGAGTGGAATAAACCCTCAACCAACTCCTAATGTGGTCGCAAATCAACAAATGTAGATTAAACCTTGCGTTGAGAAAATGGTAATGATCTAGATAAGAAAGACTTGGAAAATCCTTATAACAATAAGGAAATTTGTGTTAGTGATTTGTCTTCTTGCATATCTAAGATGGAATTGCCCATTGATAATCCTCAACAAATTGTTGTTGTCCTAGACTTAGTAATGGACAAGGTCCACCATAGAAATTCTAGGAAGAAAAAAGATCAAAGATTTAGAGAAAACAATCTAGTAGGATAAAAGTACAAAACGGTCTCATGTTTCAGGCCAACTTACCAGCACAAGTGAATTTAATTAATTCTAATTCAAAATTAATTATAGTCAAACATATGGTCTATATAGATTTATTATAGCTAGGTTATATATGGGCCACAACTTATCCAATCGGAAGTGTCTACTAAATGTATATTTTGTACCACTTTGGGTCCAATTACCAAAAAAGAAAATTGAAAAACTCGACGTTTCAACAACTCCTACTCTTATAAATAATTTTTTTTTTTGAAATGTAAAAATGCCCTTTTATAGATCTATAAGTGAGTTTCCCAAAATATATATATCTTTTAATATTTTAATTAGTTTTTATATTTTATTTTTTAATTTTATTGAAAGTAGGTCATCAACACTAAAATATAAGGTTGATTATCTTGTCAAGGAAAAATACTAAAATTTTGAAAAAAAAAATTTAAAAATATCATTCACTAGAGAAAAGAATCTACGTCAAGATTATATAATTATTTTCTAATTTAGATAAATAATTAAGAAAAAAGGTGGCACCAAATGGAAAGAGTTAGATTTCAATACAGAACTTTTCAAATTTATTGTAAAATATGGATATGAGGGGCAGGAAATGGAGGATATGGATACACTGGACCCCAAATGCATTAGCCAATCCACCAACATCCTCCTTGGTCATTCCAAAGGAATGAGGGGCAAGAAGAGCAACAGGCTCGTCAGAGAACAAAGAGCCAGTGAAAAAGGAATTGTCAGTGTTTTGAATTATTTGAAAGTATCCAAGGGAGGGAACCCCTCCCTTGGAGAAAGATGAAGATCTCCTCATGGAATGTCAAGGGCTTATCTGCCCCTGACAAAAAATGCTTGGTCAAAAGATCCTTGACCAAGCTCGATTCGGAAATAGTAATTTTGCAAGAGCCAAAGCTCAATGGTGAGAAGGCAGTGGAATTTGTAAAGTATTGTTATAGTTGGGAAGGAATCTTCCAAGATGCTAGTGGATCGGCTGGTGGTCTGGACTTGCTGTGGAATCCATCTCTCATCGGTGTTATTCCAATTACTTCATGCGATCATTGGATGGCCTGTATCATTTAGTGTAGGAGATCAAATCTTCAATTTCCCTTGTTTAATGTGTATCGACCAACTAAAACTGAGGAGAAGCTGAAAGTTTGGACTAAGATTTCCCTTCAGGTTAATTTGTTAGAATCTGATAAGGTGATAATTGCTGGTGATTTCAATGCCATCCTAGATATCGATGATAAGGAGGGCAGTCTAAGAAAACCTACCAAGGTAATGGATTATTTTTGGGATTTTATATCCAACTGCAAATTGATTGATATCATTCCCAAAAATAGGAGATTCACTTGGACAAATAGAAGACTTAATTTCTCCAGAATTTTCGAGAGACTTGACAGGTTCTTGGTTGGCGAATGGTGGATGAATGACATCTTCTCATTGGAATCTAACATTATACCTCAAATAGGGTCAGATCACTTCCATATTTCACTTTCAATTGCTCATGATAACCCTTGTAAGAAAAATCATTTCAAATTTCTTAACATGTGGTGGCATGATCCAAAACTGTTGAAGAATCTCGAGGAATGGTGGCTCGAAGGTAATATCTTTTCTGGATCCCCAAGCTTCAAATTCACTAAATGCGTGCATTTTTTGAAAAATAAGCTCAAAGCATGGAACAAATTATCCTTTAAAAATATTTTTGCAGAGAAAACCAGGATTGAGAAAGAATTCGAGGACATTAGTAATCATGTGATGGCAATGGGCATGACAAATAAAGAGTTCAAAGCTGAAAAGCTCTTAAAAGATCAGTACTCACAAATCCTTAAAAGGGAGGAGTTGTATTGGAAGGAAAAATCTAGGGAATTATGGATTGCAGATGGGAACTTGAACACAAAAAAAATTCATGCCTCATCCAAGGCGAGAAGAATAAACAATAAAATTGGATCCATCATGGATGGCAATGGTGATGTATGTACTTTGTCAAAAGATATTGAGCAATCTACCATCGATTATTTCACTGATCTTTTAGGGAGTAGAAACATTGATACCAATTCGACATATTCCATAATTGATGAGGTTATTGAAACACTCATTAAAGATGAAGATTGCGCTATGCTACAAGCTTTGTATACCTTGGAAGAAATAAAAAATGCAACTTTTTCCCTCCACCCACATAAGGTGCCTGGACTTGATGGTAGAACTACCGAGTTCATTCAGAATTGTTGGGATTTCATGGGACAGGACATTTGGTCGATGGTGGAAGAATTCAAGAAAAAATAGAAATTTGTCAAAGAAATCAATCATACCCTGATAACATTGATTCCCAAGAAGCAGGACTGTGAATCAATGATGGATTATCGTCCCATCTTGCTATGCAATACAATTTACAAAACTATCTCCAAAGCCATGGCGGAAAGACTTAAGAAAATATTACCAAAACTCATATCAGAAAACCAAAATGGCTTCACCCCCGGGCGGGAGATTGTCGATGGCATGATTTTGGTCTCAGAAGTCATCCACTCAATTTACAAAGAGAAACATAAAGGTATGGTCATTAAACTTGATGTTGCCAAAGCATATGATCGGGTTGTATGGGATTTCTTAATATGCGTTCTAAAAAGATTTGGATTTCCTAACAAATAGATTGAATGTATCAAATTTTGCATCTCTACTATTAATTTTTCGATGATTGTCAATGGAAACGTGTGTGGCTTCTTCGGAGCCACTAATGGCCTGCGTCAGGGAGACCCTTTATCTCCTGCCCTTTTGTGGTAATGGCTGAAGTTCTTGGGAAATTGATTCAAAAAAGACATGCAGATAGCAAATGGAAAGCAATGAAAGTGCACAACCAATTGGATGCTATTACTCATTCCCAATTTGTTGATGACACAATAATCTTTGGGGAGGCCTCGTTGGTCAAAGCTAAGAACATTGTGAGAACATTGAATTTATACTCCGAACAATTCGGGCAGGTGATGAATAAAGGCAAGTCGCAACTATTCTTCTTCAACACCAACATCCAAGTTCAGCAAAGGATCTCAAACCTTTTGGGAATTAAAGTTTTTGAACTTCCAATCAAATATTTGGCGATTCAAATTGAGAAAGGATGTAGGCAGTCTCAGAATTGGGAAGATGTTTTGAAATCTTGTTCGGCCAAAACAAAGATTTGGAAGAATAGATGGCTAACACAAGATGGCAGATTCCTATTTATTGTATGTCATGCTTCAAGATACCCTTTGCTACTAGTAAGAATATTGATAACCTGCTCAGAAAATTTGTTTGGGAGGGTGCAAAAGACACAAAAAAGATACCACTCATTAATTGGGATACCATGTGTGTACTGAAAGAGGATGGCAGAGTCAAACTAAGGAAAATGGAACTACAAAATATTGTGTTGGGAGCCAAGTTATCTTGGAAGATGTACACAGAACCGCATAAACTATGGTGCAAAATATTCAAGAAGAAATATTTGGACTCCGAGAACCCTTGCTGAATTCTCACTGTAGAAAACACGGAGCAAGGATCTGCCACCTGGAACTTTCTTTGGGATCGCAGATTCATTATAACTGATCACATTTCATGGTATATTGGTAATGGCAAATCTGCAAATTTTTGGAGGGACTCATGGGATGGTGCACCTGCACTATCAGATAGTTTTAATCAGATTGGATTGATGTTTTCGAGTCTACTTATGGTGTGTTTGTCGAGGATTACTTCGAGCAAATTATGGAACGGGATGGGAAACAAGTATGGAAATAGATATCCATTAGCAATCTGATTCTATGTGAATCTTTGAAAGATGTACTAAAAAGCAGATGTATCCCGATGTCTAATGATGAGGATAGGATATTCTGGTGTGTTAATATACTGTCAGATTGGGATATGTGGTACAAAGACAAAGGGGTACGTGCACGGATTGGCCACCTAAGCTATGTTGGAGTAATAAGCTTCTCCCTAAAGCGGGGGCATTTCTTTGGCTGGCCCTTCATAATAGGATCCTCACTAGGGACAGACTAAAGTCAATTGGTACCTCAGGACCCAACATGTGTGTTATGTACAGAGCAGAAGAAGAATCTACCAATCATTTACTCTTCAATTGTCCCATGGCGGAGGCTTGCTGGAATTGGTTCTTTGAAAATACCAATCTCAAAATCGTTAGATGTGAGTTACTCAAGGACTTCCTCATTTCATGGTCGAGGATCTATAATTCAAGATGGAGCGACCTTTAGCTGGTGGGACCTTCATTAATTGTTTGGCACATTTGGAAAGAAAGAAACAGGAGGATCTTCAAAGAAACCACGCTTTTAGTTAATAAAGTCATTGAAAACATCAAAAGTGTTGTAGAGGAAATGATAAATGGGAAATCAGTCACGAGGAGAATCAGAACCTATAACGATTGGGACCGTAGAATGGAAAAGATCTGGCTCTTCAAACACCCTTTAATCATAAACACCAAAAATAGAGTTAGTAGGATGGACATCAGATGGATGGCCCCACTGAAGGATTGGGTGAAATTAAATTTTGATGGAGCTAGCAAGGGTAACCCGGGAGATGTTGGATTTGGTGTCGTAATTAGGAACAGTGCCAGTAAGATAGTACACGGGGTATATGGTGGACTGGGCATGGCTACTAACAACGAGGCTGAAATTAGAGCATTAGAGGCTGGATTAAATCTTTGCGTACAAAATGATATCTCCAAGGCGCTCATTGAGGGATATTCTCAAGTAATTATAAATGACATTATCAAATCAAATTTCCAATGCTAGAAGTTAAGCAAATGGCTCCCCAGTATAAACCATATGTTGGAATTGATCGGTACTTTTGAGATTAAGCATGTGTACCGTGAAGGGAACCGTATGGCCGATTACCTTGCAAACTTGGGAGTGGTATGTAATGATAACAAGATTACCTTTGATCAACACTCTACAAATAATCACATAATTAATCACATCAAATTGGATTCTTCACACGATGGTATCGGCTGAGATCTGTACGTTCAATGGATGACTACCTAAGCCCTAGATAGAGGTAGCACTAGATAAGATTATGGCTCAGTCCCATTGTACAGTGGTTGGATTTTATTGCCTTCCATATCCCAAAAAGCTGATACTAGTATGATTTTTACGCAGTAGTGGGGCACAATTGCATTATTATCTCTGAGCAAATCTGGTAACATTTTCAAAACACTATTTTTTGGGGGGAATTTGGAATGGAAACTTCCAAAGGCATCCGGCTCTATAAAGATTAATGCTTCACAAAATGATGTTGCCTGTATCAACAAGCTATGATAATGACACACTTTGGGGATATTTGTTGTGTCCACTATGAAAAGCATGTGAGTGCTCAAATTCAAAATCTATTTGAAACAGAGGAGTATGTGTATGAGGCAATTCAGGGGTTGATGGGGATTACTCTGAATTTCGACATGCATTGGTGTGATGCCCTCATTTATGAAGCAGTTGGTCTTCCCTTAGTTGACATCATTGACTCAAGGGAGCGATCTGTCGAGTTGATGTGAGACTTTGTGAAGCCGTCTGTTGGTGATATTGTCGCCAATGATATTCTCAGCCTAGATGAAAATGTAAAGGTTAGCATCTTAAAAACATATTTCCAGCCCGAGTACTATTTGCCCTCTGATTCCAATGAGGATGCAAACAATTCTGAGGAGGAAGATAGCTCGGACTCTAAGAACAGCGATAAGCATAGTGCCAAGAGAAGAAGAATGGAGAAGGCTGAGGAAAGGGAGCGAATGAAGACTTTTGTGGAAAATGCTTGGGAGATATTCAGGTGCGCGATTTTGAATGGAAACATGGAACCCTTTAGGCATGTTACCAATTCAGATGAATGGTGGTTCCCAGTTGCTTCCACTGCAAATGTCATCAGTCTTGGTGAATATGTTGCTCTTATTCTCCAAGCTCTTTGGGGAGATGAATAACTGCCCTGCACTTGGTCACTACTCTAATCACATAGGGAATCGATTGGTCTATGACACTTCGATATACTTGAGTCAACTATACTGTCCTTTGTCTTTGTTCGATCTTTTTGTGTTGTTACTAGCTGTAATATCGGATCATAGGGATGTTTGGATGATTCGACTCACCCGCTTTTTGTCATATGTGGGTGGCGTAACTGTTTGTATTTTTTTCAGAAATTTAATAGAGGGTGCTATCCCCACACTAGATAGCACCTACCTTAAAAAAAAATTTAAAATTTTTTTTAAAAAAAAACCTTTTATAGATCTATAAGTGAGTTTCCCAAAATATATATCTTTTATTATTTTAATTAGTTTTTTATATTTTATTTTTTAATTTTATTGAAAGTAGGTCATCAACACTAAAATATAAGGTTGATTATCTTGTCAAGGAAAAACACTAAAATTTATTTAAAAATTTTGAAAAAAATATGATTCACTAGAGAAAAGAATCTTTGTCAAGATTATATAATTATTTTCTAATTTGGATAAATAATTAAGAAAAAAGGTGGCACCAAATGGAAAGAGTTAGATTTCAATGCACAACTTTTCAAATTTATTGTAAAATATATATTTATAAACAATAGTAAAAAACACATCCATGCATTAAAGTTTCCAGGTATCAATATACACAAAAAAAAATTGAAGAAAAAAGGTAAAATTTACTATATAAAATGTGATGCCTTGTGTAACTTCAATTTCAGCATTTTATCAACAACTAAATTATAGTGTTTACTTTATAAAAAAAAATATTCAAATAATTTTCTATTTTTTTATTACAAACATAAAATACACAAAAAATATACATTTTATTAGTTTACATAATTTCAATTTTCAAAACATATATTTTACTTTCTATTGATTCAATTTAAAATGTTGAATCAGTATTGGCCATTTCCTTTATAAAAGTGTGACATGACTTTGTACTTTTACCTATTAATGACTAATTCTCTCACTAGTGATACCACTAATAGATCAGATTTTTCCAAATAATTTTCATTGGGGAATACCACCCTGAATCCTTCTATGGCCAACATGTCCATGGATAGACATGGACAATCACAAGTTGTCCTTAATTTACCCTAGGACATGAGCAGCCAAGAAGCTATTAAGGATGGGTGCTCAAATAACAGTTTGAATATAAGTTCATTGGAGATTCCTTGCTTGATTCATAATAGTGAACCTACACAACGGGTAAGTAATCCTACTAAACAACATATTTTCAAATCCAACTCTTCAATTGAGTGTGAATTGTAGATATCAAATGCTATTAAAATCAAATGGAACAATATTTGACACTAAGACACAAATCTATTGGACAAAAAGACATCTCAAATGACAACATCAAATTCTCTATTAAACCAGAGCCCTAGTGGTTGCAAGAACATAAAACCTAAATTTGGAAATTGTCCACTCTACTACTAAATTTGGAATCACTAACTAAGGGAGGGGCTAAACTAACATATTAGGGATGGGTTAAAGTTAAGAAAGATAAGAGGAGATTCAATAGCAGATAGGATTCATTCCCAGACCCTAAAAGACTAGATAAAGAAACTAGTCTCCCCAAGTTCTTTGAAAAGTTTAAGATTCTTAGAATTGAATTTAATCTATATTGTTAATGATAGTAAATTGTATGAGTTGGAATATAAGGGGATTGGAATCCCCTGACAGAAAGTATATTGTTAGAAGACTTATCAGTCAAATTAATAACAAGGATGCAGTTTTCTTGCAAGAAGTGAAAGCATTCAACTTTAATTTGGAAACCAACTTGAGATTTATTTGGAAGGATGCTACCCAGTTTTGTACTAAAGAAAAAGTTAGAGGGGATGTCGTTATTCTCCTCTCAAATAACTGGTCTCCCTTTGTTACTAAATATGGGGTTTCCCCTTGTAATAGATGGTAGGTCTTTAATTTGTACATCTTTTATCAGTTACATTGCAAACTTTATTTAAGTTTAATGGCATAAGTGTTATGAACCTCAATCATAGTATGACCTATTATTATATTAAGAATTCATTTGAGCACTTTTAATATGTTTAGACTCTAATATAATGCATATATGTTTATGAATATGCATGTTATGGATGAAAATGGTTAATTGCTATGATTTGCAATGATATATGCAGTAACTTGTTGTGTAACACTTTCTCTTGAGTTTGAAGTGACTATTCTTGTAGCCAATCATTATGTCAGCTCTAGCAGCCAAGAGTAGAATCAACATTGATTTGGTCAAAAGCAATTTCAAGTAGACCCAACTATCCAAGGGTGACACTCACACTTGGGCATCCTCCATCATGATCTAAACCACTTGAGAACATGTCATTTAGTAGTCTATTGAGTTGATTCAAGTGGATATCTACGTCTTTTTTGGTTGTTAGGAATTGTAGTCCTAATGGGACTCTTCTTCAGTTTATGGTTCCTTTATTTAGTTAATAAATGTCTCCATAGATCTGAGGATCGAGAAGTAGTTAGTTAGAGAGTCATTCATAGGTGTAACTATATAAATAAGCTTGCGTTCAACTTGGAAAGGTAAACAATTTTGTGACTATACCAGCAGCTATGTAAATCATGATGAATAGATTACAATGCATTTTTGAACCAGTTATGTAATCTCGTGATTCTATGGAGAGCACTTACCCAAGGGGGGGCACTTGAGGTAAACCTACTCTTAGTATAGTTGAGTTGGTTTTGTTTTAGGAGTTTCATATTGAAGTTTTTCTTTTGATTTCGGTAGAGTAAATAATTTCACTGTTTACTATTTTCTGTAGAAACTAGGTTGAACTAGAATAGATAGTGTAAATATTAGTTAACATACTTTTCTTTACAATAATTAACTGGTTACTTTGCTTTAATTGCCTTAGATTGAATTGTTGTAGCATAATGTTTGGTTTGCATTGCACTTGTTCTTTCTTTGATTTTTCCATTTTAGTAACAATTATCTTCAACACTTGTTTTCCAGCTCTCTTTTACTACATTTTTTTATAATTAACATAGGATAGCAACCCTAGATAGGATTGCAATGCATATATAGTGTTGCACAATTTCAAGTTATACGACCTCAGGTTGACAAGTAAATGCAATCTTTTAAGCCATGAAGGATTGCTCAACAAGGATAGATATCCCTGAGTTGTGAAGATATGTTCCAATCTCAGTTGGAATTATAAGGGCTCTTGAAAGAGAGGTCACAAGTTCAAATCCCACAAGGGGGTAAGGTATGTACACCTCATCGGCTTTGACCCATTACCGATCAAAAAAAAAAAGATTTGTGTGGAGATGATATCTTTTGTATGACACAAAAGGAAGAAGAGCTCTTATAATATTATCTTGAATGTTTCTTGTTTAATTTACAAAAATCCAATCACAACCATCTAAAAAGCATTAAAGCATTAACATCTAAATATATTGTAGGAGTTTCTCGGATGGATATAAATAACCTTCCTTTAGATATGAAGCAAGATAATATCAATCACTTGACTACTTAGATGGATGCATTACAAGAAGGAAGGAAGCATGAGGAGGAGGTGGATGTTCTAATTGAATATTGCCTATGTTGTCGCTACAAGAAGAAAGATTGCAAATGTAAACAAGTTGGAAATATAGTAGATAGGCCTGATTTCAAGACCCTAGAAGATGGCAATGACCATTTTTTCTACCTTTCCTAGCAAAAACTATGGAACCAGAGGCAAGGTATGCCTCAAGATCCCTTGTCATATAATACCTCTTACAACAATTTTAATCAATGGAAAAACCAACCTACTCCTAGTTAGATGAATCGTGTACCAGTACCATGGATTACTCCTTCTAGAGGGTAGCAGAATTTATAACCTCAAAGTCAATATCCAAATTGGCAACAACAACCATGTAGAGGTAACCAACCATGAGGAAATCCTACTATAGGATACCCACAACAACTGTCAAACCCACCTACGCAACCTGTCATTATGCATAACCCTACCAATCCTACTTCACAACCTCTAAAGTGTACTCAACTGCTAGCATAACCTACACCTAACCCAAATAATCGTCTAGTACAACAAGCATATGCTAGTTATGACAAACATTTTCTTGCCTATGTACTAGACGACAATGATGTGCACCTTCGCTCTAGAAAGACCCTTGTTGCACGTACACGACCAATTATTACAAAGGTTCCATCAAGTGATTTTTCAACTGATGTGCATCCTCCATTGAGTAGAAAACCTTTACCCTCTCCAAAGCCCATTAAAACTACTTCACCACCATTTTTAGAAAACTTACCGTAAAAAAGCCTAAGTTTGAATTGTTATTTGACTTCTTGTACCAATTAAAGAACGTCGGTGTCAAAATACCATTGTTTCGAGATATTAAAGATGTCCCTATCTATAATAATACCATTAATGAGCTATGTCTAAAAAATCCTGGAAGGAAAAGGAAGGACCCAAGGATTGTTCATGCAGGGGGTCAATTGGTAGATATCATGCTAGGAAAAGTCATTGTTCCAAAGTATATTGACAATATTACAATCAATGGGATGCTTATTTCAAACACTCTGATTGACCTAGGGGTATCCATTAATGTGATGACTAATGAGACCATGTAGAATTTGTAGTTATCAAATTTCAGGAATACACCTACTGTCCTCCAACTTGTTGATAGCTCCACAATCAAGCTAGAAGGGATTGTTGAAGAGCTAGTAATAATATTGGAATCTTGGGAATAGCCTTGTGAATTTCATTATCCTACAACCAAAGGCCAATATTGGGAGGTATCCACTTATTCATAGGAGGCCTTGACTTGCAGTAGCATATGCTTTTATATGGTGTAGATTTGGGGAAATGATTATTTCAAATGCGAATGTCACAAAAAAATAGTTTTGTACCCTCCAACTCAATCTCACTAGGAGAATGATCCAAAATGATTACAGTAGACATTAGGGAATGTTGTCATGTTTGGCATGAACTTCTTGTCCATTGTATTCATTACTTCTTGCAACCTCTTCTAACAGATACCTGTCAATTGCACAACTGCTTCATCAGTTGTTGCTACATATAGAGTATTATGGGATCATACATTTAAACATTGCTTTAATGAATCTCCTCAGCATTCAAATGGAGATTACTCTTGAGAAGCACGTCAATATTAATAGCAGGATAACTTAACAACAACAGGTGCAACTAATTTCTTTGTTACAAGAACATAAGTATTCCTTTGCTTGGCATTATAGTGACATGAAATGGCTTGATCTGAATCTCTATACTCATAGAATTTACATAAAATATTATTGCAAGACAATTAGATAACTATAGAAAAGGATGAATCTAGCAATTAAGGAGACAGTCAAGACAAAATAGTAGAAGTTACTCAATTCGGGATTTATATATCCTATCTTTGACAACCAATAGGTCTCACCACTTGTTATAGTTCAAAAAAATGGTGGTACATGGAGAGTCTATGTAGACTACAATGAACTCAACTTTGCAACAAGAAGGGATCACTTTCCCCTTCCATTCATCAACCAAGTTCTAGACTCTTTAGCTAGAAAGAAATGTTTTTCATTCCTAAAAGGTTTCAATGGTTATAATCAAATCCAAATAGCACCAAAAGATAAGGACAAAACTAAATTTGTCTATCCTTGGGGCACCTATACATATTTCATCCTACCTTTTGATATTTGCAATGCACCTGCAACATTTCATATAGTAGTTCTTAGCATTTTTTTGAATCTCACACATAATTGTATGGAGGTATATATGGATGACTTCACCACTTATGCTAACAATTATAAAGAAGCCTTATCCAATTTGACCAAAGTGCTTCAAATATGTAAGGATCACAACCTCTCATTAAGCAATGGGAAATGCTACATGATGATGCAAGAAGGAGTGGTGCTTGCCCACCATGTTTCTCAAAAGGGTATACAAGTTGGCCTTATGAAAATAGAGGTCATTAAAAATTTGTCAATGCCCTTGAAGCAAAAAGATGTCAAGAGCTTTCTTGGTCATGCAGGTTATAATAGAAGGTTTATTAAAGATATTAGTAAGCTTGCATTACCATTGTTTTTTCTTCTTTCCAAAGGTGTTGAGTTTTAATGGATTGTCGATTAGCAACAAGCTTTTCAGAAATTGAAATATTTTTTAACAAAGGCCCTTGTTCTCATAGGACCAAATTGGAGCCTACCATTTCACATACACAAATGCTTCAGATCATTGTTGTTGGAGCAGTGTTAGGACAGAAAGAGGGGATAATAGAGTATGCAATCTATTATGTTAGTAAGAACTTGCAAGCAGTTGAACTCAATTATACTGTAACAGGGAAGGAAATGTTAGTAGTGGTTTATGTTATAAACAAGTTCAAACACAACATCACAAGATATTCAATTTGTGTCCATACTAATCATGCAGCAATAAAGTATTTAATGAACAAACCAATTGTAACAGTACAATTAGTGAGATGGTTACTTTTGTTGTAGGAGTTTGACATTACAATTGTTGACAAACCTAACAAAGAAAATGTAGTTGTAGATTTCTTGTGTAGACTCATACATGCAGAAGTATATCTCTAATTGATGACTCTTTTTCTAACGAGCATCCATTTTCCCTTCAAACTCATGACCTAGTATGTGGATATTGCCAACTATTTGGTTTTTGGAAGGATCCCTTCTTATTTTTCTCCTAAGGAAAGATGTGAGTTAGTGGAGAAAAGTTTCTCTTACTCTTGGATTGCAAGTTACCTCTTTTATACTAGTCCAGACATTGTTATGAGACATCTCAAAGAAGATGAAATTCATGACATTCTTCATGCATGTCATGATGAGCCTTATGGAGGTCATTTTGTAGCTAAAATAACAACCCTAAAAATCCTTAATATTGGTTACTATTGGCCTTGTGTTCATAAAGATTCAGTCAAATATACAAGATGGTGTGATAGGTGTATATGTTTTGAACCCTATATTACAAACCCTAGTTACAACTACAAAACCCTAGATATACAATGAGATTCAACAAACATCAATGAAGAACCATCAAATATGAAAAATCATTAAAAAAAAAAAAATGATACCTTCACACATTCAAATGGGTTTGATCTTCATTGTTCTCCTATCTCCATTGATCTTTTTTTGATGTGGCTTCTCTCAAATTTTTATGCTTGCACAAGAGCTCAATGAAGAATGGATGTGGTTGTGATGATGTAGACTTGATTGTGATGATCTAGGCTAAAGTAAATTCGGCAAAATGTAAGTATACTCCAATATTTTGATATGAAAGAGAGGACGGAGACCTTTTATAGATAATATCATAAAAATTGAGGGATATGATTAAGAGGTGAGATAAAAGATGGTCAACTAAGATTGAAGGGTAGGTAGAGGAAATAAAAAAATAAAGAAGTAGTTAAGATGGAAAAGGGGTCACCTGCCTTTTAGATGAATGAAAAGGAAAAAAAGGTTAATGAATTAATTAAATAAATTAAATAACTTAATTTAATCAATAGAAGAAAGGCCACATAAATTAAATAGATAAAATATTTATTTAATTTAGGAAAAAGGGAATTTAAATAAATACATATATTTATTTAAATTAGGATAGAAAAAGGCTTAGAAAAGGTTTAGTGAATTAATTAAACAAATAAATATTCATTTAATTAATAGAAGAAAAGGGGATAATTAAATAAATAAAAATATCTATTTAATTAGGCTAGGACAATTTTAGGTGTTTATATTTTGCCCCTCTTTGAGACAATGCAATTTATTGCATAGTTTCGAACCAGAAAATTTAATCAATACATGATTTTGCCCATTCAAAGATGGTATGTCCGCTCAAGAGATTGGGTGAAAAAGGTGGAAGCAGAGCTTAGACAATCTCTCAACAAGAGAAAGGATAGGCTAGGCAAGAAAAGGTAAAGACAGAGTTAGTTTGGTGAAAAAAATGGACCAGGAATAGGTCACAAGGAATAATGGGGACGACGAAGGGGTAACACGAGCAATTAGGGTTACAACACCTATAAATAGGAGCTTGAGGGGAGTATCCTCTCATTTGCATCCATCACAATTGGAGAGAAAGGCACAAAGCAGAACATAGGAGTGTGAAGCATATAGCGAGATGGCAGAGTGATTCCGCAATTATTAGCAAGTACAGAGGCACGAGTGGCTATAGGAGTACGGGGATCCAGTAAGTACACCTTCACTTCCCCTTTGCTATGCATTTATTACCTCATAAATAGGGTAGGAAAAGTAGTTAGCCAAAAACGCAGCAAGATAAGACTCCACTGAAAACATGTATAAGTTAGTCCTTAGTGTGTATCTAGCATGATAGCGCATATATGGCTCTTAGCTTGTCTATGGTACACAAAATTGTGTATGTGGTTTACTGACGTGTTTATGGTTTAGGAGCACGTATAAGGTTGATGTCAGGTATGTATAATGTAAAATTGTGTATAGGTATTCTTTATGTATGTATAATAAATATCAACACGTATATGATCAAAGAGCAGTCTAGGGGATAGGAATGTTGTAGATGTGATAAACAACTACAACAGATAGGATGACCAATCGAACTAATAAAATCCGATTGTTTCCCCAATAGGATAAACTAAGTAGCAACTAATGAAGCTGATAAAGTTGCTAGATAGGATAAAGTTGATAAATCTTGATATGACTTAAGTAAGTTGATAAAATTGATTTTG